>NC_135090.1:23350000-23372500 GCF_051107435.1 Chaetodon auriga | reverse complement strand
TAATGGAGTCTCTGAGGTTTTGCTTGTGTCCTCATCAGGTCTGAATGTGTGAGATATTCAAACGACGCCAAGCAGCCGGTGAACGTCACCTTTTTAGTGATGTTTGTGCATCAAACACATCGTTTAGTGCGACGGGAGAGATGACGTGTCCTGTTTCTGTTGCTGTTTGAGTTAATTGTGTAGAAACACATAAAACAGACGTGTTAGCTGTCATGTGCTCGTCTCTGAATGCCTCTGTTCGTTTTCAGCTGACATTACATTCACATTTCACGATGCACATCATTTGTTTTTGACCTTGTGTTTCACCTGAACTTATCTGACATATTCTTCTCTTTCCTCTGCCGAGCTGCAGATACAGTCCTCGATCGGCCATCAGGAGGTCAAAGCCGCGCTCCGCCTCAGATGGGAAGGCCGTGGACTGAGCCGGACGCACGCAGCAGGACGCCGTGCACGCTCGCCTGCAGGTCGGTTCCTGGCAGGTGGAAACACATCCGGACACCTTCGGTGCAGAAATGGGCTGACTGCTCCTCAGATAGAGTGTGTGTGCTTCAATGGAAGAGTTTGCTGAGAAAAGCCTTTTAACGACTAACAATATCTGTATCCTGTACAAGTGTTTCACCAAAAGCAGGTGCTGGTACTCACTCAGGTGTGTGCAGGAAGTGGACCTTGACTTGAAGCTGTGAAGTACAGGAAATCGTTCGACTGAGCTGTTCAGAGTCACGAGCAGCTAAAAGACGTCTTCTGTCCACTGATGTGTGTAAACGTGTTTTCTCTCACACTGCGGGAGCGTCACGCGTGTGCATGACTCTGCAGCCCGCTGCCGTTCTGCTCGTCACTGCTCGCCTGTTTCACAAACACCCGCTGACCGTCGACCATGCCCCCCCCCCCGCCCTCTGCCCACACACAGTCACCACTTCCTTACTTTGGCATAATTGTGTTAATGAGGTGTTCGCTCGGCGCTCCTCTACAAGCCTTCATTAGCAGATAAGAGGTAGAAGATCAGATAGGACGAGGAGCGAGAGAGCGGAGGTCTTGTTTTATCGTGTACGAGCTGGCGGTCCTGTTGACCTCTGTCACTGCGAGAGCGCGGCGCCGCATGTTAACGTTGACTTTGAAGTGGTTGCACAGACTCTGCAGAGGCCTGCAGGTGCAGCTTCAATCAGAGCTGCCATGAAGATCCAGTGGAATAAAGTCTGCAGGCAGAAAGATGTGTTAATACTTAAAATGTCTAATTATAGCACGAAGATGGAAAACAAGAAAGATTCAGCAGCGATTTAAGAAGTTTAGAAAGGAGCTTTTCTGACGGCGCTGAAGGCTCACACAGCGGCGGGAGTCCAGAGCAGCCGGACGTCTTTGCTTCTCCAAGGTCTTCAAACACACAAACAAACGCTGCACGTGTGTGCTGACCGTTCGTTGTTTGGTGTCCTGCTGCTGCTGCAGACAGCGTGCCGTCACTGACGTCCTCTGGACGGCGTCTCCTTCAGCATTAATGGAGCCTCCACTGATCTGCAGGTTAACGTGAGCACGAACACACTCAGGACTTCACTGACGCTGCCTGTTGACCTTTGACCTGGAACAGTCCGGATGATCCTTTTGCTCTTCAACACGACGTCCACGATGTCCAAAAACAGCCTGAAGTGTGGACTCAGAGAAGTTTCTGGATGTTGTTGATGTTTCCTGTTTGTGCAGAGCTTCTCTGAATCTTTGACGATTTTATGGGCTGTAGACGCTGAAATCTGCTGAGATCTGGAAACACAGTCTGTCACAAAGAGGTGAACTCGCTCCGTCCTCTGTGATCGACTGAGTCTTTCCTGGACGCCCCTTTCATACCCAACCATGATCCTCTCACCTGTGACCAATCAGCCTGTTCACCTGTGGAATGTTCCAAACAGGTGTTTTTGGAGCGTTCCACATCTTTCAGTCTGTGAAACGTGTTGCTGCTTCAGATTCACAATAAGAGATATTTACAGAAATCAATGAAGCCGATGAGGAAAAACATTAAACATATTGACTTTGAGCTGTTTCCAGTTCAGTTTGTGTCAGAGACGATTATCACGTTCTGCTTTATTGAACGCGGCGTCCCAGCTGTTCTGGAATCAGGGTTTTAAAATGGAAGCGAGCAGAATGTTTAATTGGTCTTTTAAAAGGGAAATGATGTTCTGAACCGTCGTGCTAATTAACAAAGACAGGAAAAAAATCTGGACCGCCAAGACGATCGAACGTCCGTCCAGTTGATGTCCTCTGGCTCTGGGAGCAGCTGATGCTCGTATTCTGAGCGCTGACGGCACATTTGTCATCCAGATTCACTGATTCACTGTTAAAATATGAAACCTTCACCCCGACAGAGCCGCTCGCCGAGCTAACCACCTCGCTCTTCACTCTGATATCGAGTTAAAGCTTCTCGTGTGGTTTCACGTCTTCTTTTGTCTCGAGCGTCTCTGACCTTCGTGTTACCTGCCGGTCTTTTCTCGTCTCTCTCTGCTGTCCTTATTTCAACTCGGCTGCTCGCTGCCACTCAGCTCTGCGTTTCATTTCTAAAATAGCCTCCATCGCTCAGCGCAGAGGTGACTAATCTGTGGTTGAAATCAGGCCTAGAATGCATTAAGACTGAATGTTAGTCACTCCTGGGCCGAGAGCCCGGATCCTCTGAAGTTAGAAGTTAAAAGTTTGATCCTGGGTAAATCCGCACTCGCGGGGGAATCGCTCAACGTCAGGCTCAACTTCTTTTTTAGCTAATTCTGAGTATTTTGCAGTGAAAAATGATCATTTCAGTTGCCATCATGTGAATGAGGCCACACGGTGATGCAAATGGAGGCCAAATAGCCTCCCTGGCTGGGCGTGAGCCCAAAAATCCTCAAGTTCCATCTCTGGTGTGATAAGAGTGTCTGTAGCACTTTCCACAGCCCATTAGCTGTGGATTGATGAGAGCGCCTGACTTCCAGTTATTTGATCACAGCTGGCCGAGGACCAGTAACGAGAGCTGGTCGAGTTTCGCTCAGTCTGCTCTGAGATTCACCGCTTTGTTTCCTTTACAGCTCTTTACCTTTTTATTTCCTTTATCTGCGACGTAAAGCAGGTCTGAGACCGCTGACACACGCTGCCTCACAGCTCACAGCGCTGCATTCAGGCAGCAGGAAAATGCAGGAAAATTAGCCGTCTGCTTTCAGTATTTCAGATCCTTTTTTTTTACAGGTAACCCTGTTTTATTTGTGACACGTTAAACTGATTATGTGACACCTAAAGCTCAGCTTCCTGTTGAAGAGGTGAATGTTTTCTATGTGTAATTTAATTAGAGCCATCGTGGACACTGAAGCGTCTTTTCTGCTGCTCAGTATCAAAAAAGCATTAAATTTCCTTTGATTCAGTATCAAAAAACAAAACAAATTAAAACTTTATCTCCACAAAACCTCCATTAATGTCACGCTTGTGCTCATTTTCCTCCACGGCCTCCTTCGTCTCTGACTTTCTCTTGTTTCTGTGTCCCACTGATGAGTGTTTACCAGAGTAATTCATCACTTCACTGCGGGGATGTTGGTGTGTGACGCTGCTGTTTGTTTGCTGGATTAAACTGAGTGGATTTACATTAATGTGAGGTCTAACACTGAGCCTCCCGTCAGCAGCTCCGTCTGCACATCACTTCTCATCACTGACCTTTAACACGTGGTCATGCGTCTCTTTGTGTCTTAGCTCCGGGACATCGGGAGTTGATGTGTGTATTGACTGACTTCAGGTCAGGCGCTGAGGTGAACGCTGGCTGTTTGTGACATCCTGTCGAGGTGATCCATCGATCGTTGTGTGAGTGTAGAAACACAGTGTAGCTGCTGCCTTCATCCCGGTCCAGACCTCCCGACAGCCGGAGGACAGATCTCGGTCCCGATGTCCGGCTCAGATTATCTGGACGTGTGAGATGTTTGCAGATCCAGTCGTAAACCTACTGAACCGCTCGCAGACTCATCGAGGCCCCGATCATTTCTCGTCTTTTCAGACCTGAAGTATCGCTTCAGTTCCTTCAGAGCAGGACCACAGAAACCAACGAGAGAGGCAAATCTACAAGGAGCTGGAAGCTGACAGATATTAACACTGACAGTTAAACTCTCAGCTCCAGCTGTGGCTGAAGAGCAGACGACCCATCCAGACTCGTTTTAGCTCCTGCCTTCGTTTTTTCTCACTGCAGCGCGTCGTTACACCACGTCAGTCTCCATTTTTAAAAATCTGCAGCCTCATGAGATCACATGGGCCGATTCATCCACGATAATCTTAATGATGTCCTGCACAGAGGTCACGTCAGAAGAACATCTGTGAAGTTTCTCCTGAATTCCACAGAGCACGAAACGTGGACGACGCGTCAATCTACGCAGAGCAGATCGAGCCAGACAGGAAGTCAGCACAGGAACAGCAGAGAATCCAGTAAATTTTCAAAATAAAACAGTGTGCAGACTCAAATCTCAAGGAAAAATGACCAAATCAGCCAAAAGCAGCTGCGTGGAGGACGCAAACAGAAACATGCTGCAGAGGTGACGTCGAGGAGACGCACTCGTGGACTCTCGAGGTAGTCTGAGCCCGACGACCACGAGCTCAGTTCCACGTGTTCTACCTGTTGACAGGCAGCGTGAGGCCACGGCAGCCGGGCGGAGGACGATCTGACATCAGCTCAGATGTCCTCCTCCACGATGATTCTCCTCCTCTGTCTCCCTCAGAGCTCAGCATGAAGACGCTTTGGTGTAAACTGTCAAAGTGAACGTTTCATCAAGCAGCAGTGTAGCAGTGACCTACAGCCAATCAAATCAGAGCTTCCTGCGCTGCTTTTCCAATGAAAAACATGTCACTTGTCCAAGAGAAGACAGCCTGTGAGCAGTTCAGAGGACGAGGACACTTTCCTCCTCATTAACATGTGAAGCTGCTGTGAACGAACACGCACCATCAGTGTGTGTTTGTGTGGAATAATTGGAGCAGCACGCCGCCTGGTCAAGCGTCGCTTGGCTGCCGTCCTCTCAACAGTTTGTTGTGTGCGGCCCAGCCGGAGATTTAGGACGAGACGGCGGCTATTTGGTGCCCCTCCAGACCAGCTGGTGCACGGGATCAAGCTGTTAATGGCAAATTATCATCCTATTAATCTCTGCGAGCGCTGGGCCTTTTGTCAGAAGCCCGCTCTGTGAAAAAAATGAAATCCTCGGCCTCCTCTTCATGTGTGGGCGCTGGAGCGGCGCCTCCCCGGCGGGACCAGGTCTTCCCCGAGCCAAGGCCGGCTGACGTCCTGTGGAGGGAAGAGCAGAAAACAGACAGACTGTCCTTCATCTGAGGACAGAAGCTTCGTTTGGCTGCTGAACAACAGACAGCAGTGACAACAGCGCACACGTCCGATGTCATTATCTACCTGTCCACCAGGTGGCCTCGGACTCACCTTTTATTCCAGCACCCCCGTCTGTCCTGCAGTCGCCTCATTACCCTCACCTGAGCTTCCCCGCCCACCTCCCACCTGCACCTCCTCAGCCCTGCAGATCACCTACGAACCGTCTCCTCCCACTCAGGTGTCAGACTGTACCTGTCAGCAGAGGAGGAAGTACACAGATCCTTGGAAGTACACACGTTTTATCATGAGATCGTAATTAAAGTATCAAAGTAAAAGTACTAATGCAGAACGGCTGCTTGCACGGTGTTGTACTTTGTACTAGTTTAGATACTCTGTGTACTACTGACTATAGATGAGTAGTGAAGTACTGCATCACATCATGTAAGCTTATCAGTGCTTTAATGATCAAAGTAACTAAAGCTGTCAAATGAATGTAGTGGAGTAAAAAGTACAATAGTGTAGCAATAGAATGGAAGTACTCAGTGAAAGTACAAGTATTGTACATTACTTTGGTAAATGTACTTAGTTACATTCCGCTGCTGCTGCCTGTCAGCTTGTTCATCATTGAACTGCCTCACACTCACCTGTCCAACCAGGTGTGTCCTACAGGAGGAAGCTGTATAAAGTAATCAGAGTACTGTGACGTGTCCCCTCGTGACAGCTGTTAGACCTCAGTTAATACTTTATCTGTTGAAGGAGAGGAAGCGAGCGGCCTAACGTCCAACAGCTCGGCCAATCATTTCGCTTCATGCCGTTCGTTTCTGTCTCACACACACACACATGCACACACACACACACACACACACATGCACACACACGCATGAACACACACACACACGCACACACACATGCACACACACATGCACACACACACACACACACACACACACACGCATGCACACACACACACATGCACGCACACACATACACACACACACACGCACACACACACACACACGCATACACACACACATGCACGCACACACACATACACATACACGCACACACATGCACGCACACGCACACACACACACACACATGCACACACACACACACATGCACACACACACACACTCACACACACTTCATTGCGACACAGACTCGTTCCTGCAGTTCATTTCTTGTGTGCAGCTTCGCTTCAGTTGTAATGAAACACTTTAAAAGTACAAACTCATTCATTCGCTCATCTCAAACACATAACAGGAAGTCATGACGCTCTGCGGCGGCCGCGGCGCTGCGTGAGCGCCCCCTGCAGGTCGGCCGCCTCTGTTTGCGTCGCTCCATGAACACGAGGTGTTTTTGAATTAAAGGTCTTCACAGCTGCGGGTGGTTTCTGAGGGATGACAATAACTGCTGTCAGCTGGCGTTTGACAGACTTTTAAATGTCACAGCGAACACGTGTCGTTCAGACTCGACCTTTAAGGTGCTTTCAGGCCGCCGCCGCCACCGCCGCTCGCCGCCTCAGTGGCTGCTGGCTGCTGCTTCCGCCTGCTACAAGCTCATCACAGCCGAACAGAGCAGTGATTAATGCTCGTTAAAAAGACGTTAATGTAAATGGATGATCTTCATCACTGCTGATGAGGAGGCGAATCTGTTCCCATCAGCTGCTCACATCCATCCAATGGCACAGTGGCACACCTGTGTGAGCCAATCACCTCGCTGCTGTCTTTTTAAACATGGTTCTCTGATGTTGGTTCGCTGATTTTCATCGATAACGACCGTTTGTTTTATTCTTCATCAGGTTTTGGTCTTAGCTGCTGTCATAAATGAACCCACAGAGAATAAACACAGATATTAGCAGCACAGATGGATGGAGGGTGGAGGTCGCCCTCTCCCCCCGGTCTGTCGTCTCACAGAGGGAATTGAAATGAGCGAATCGCCTGAATTGAAAGAGCTGCGATTCAGCTCGGAGGAGAAAAATGGAGCTTGAAGGTCTATTATGTGATGGGATGACACAGCCGTAAAGATTCATCCAATTTTATGGCCACATACAGCTGAGACATTAACTCTGTCGCCCCATTCATCCAGCAGACAGCAGCGAGTGTGTGTGTGTGTGTGTGTGTGTGTGTGTGTGTGTGTGTGTGTGTGTGTGTGTGTGTGTGTGTGCTAAGAGACTCAAATTTGCTTACATGAATTGAATTATCTGCCGCCGTGTATCTAAATAACTCACTATTAAACGACTTAATGTTCGGCCCTGTCAGAGGCTGCGCTTCCTCTGCTGTACACGCAGGAAACGCTCAGCTCTGCACTTTATTCACGGCCGCTTTTCAGAATAAAAGCCTGACATATCTGACCGTGAGAGGTGAGAGGTCTCAGCTGATTTTGTGCCAAATTTTCCTTCCAGCAGAGTGAAAATCAGCTTTTAAGTTTATTCATAAATCACTTTAATAGAACTTTTATTTTTTATCTTGACTGCTAAAACAGAGCTTTTATTTTTATGTGATTATATTCTGAATTATTCTGAAAATGGAAGAAACCTGCATCCACACTTCAGATCTCAGTCTCTGCTGATGTTAACATTTAGTTATTTAGCTATTTAGTTTGGTGCATCTTTATTTTTGCATGACTTTTCTTCACAGCAGGACTCATTACAGAGAAATCTAAAGTTAAAATGCAATACTTCAATGGATTTGGTCTGTTTTGAAACAGATGTGATGCTTGAAAGAGCTTCATGCTGTCATGTTAGTAACTGTGGAACATGAGGTGTCAGTGTCAGGACTCTCTGCTGTCAACTCATTTATTCATTCATTCATTCATTCATCTTCTTTACCCGCGCATCCCATTTCGGGGTTGCGGGGGGCTGGAGCCTATCCCAGCTAGCAATGGGCGAGAGGCGGGGTGTCAACTCATTTAATCATGTGGAAATAAAAGTTTGATATCTCGCCTCTCCGTTTGTTTTCTGCAGCAGAGAAAACATTCAGGCCTCCGGCTGTGAACCGTCTCTCCTCCACAACTCACTGGATTTTATTGACAACGCAGTAAACTGAGGACAGACGTCAGAGTCGTGCGTCTTGACGTGATTTCTCTGTGAATCCATGTTTCTTTATATGCAGCGTGTTGAAAGTCCACAATGAGCCGTCTGTCTCTGGTCTCCTCTCAGCTGAATACTGTCTTTCATAGAAAACAGTGTGATGTTCAAACCGACGTGTTTCCTGTGTTTCCTGCTCCTCCACCTGCAGCTCCAGCACAGACCTGAACCTGAAGGTTTGTTTCAGGTGTGTTTTAGTGTCACGCTCAGTTTCCTCCTGCTTCCAGTCACAGCGGAGGAAGCTGCTGATGCACCTGTTGTTTATATCCAAACAGGAAGTGGGAAAGCTCAGGTGTGGGTCAGTCATGGATGACTGGAGGCGACGAGCGTCTGACATAATAATAACACACGTGAATTTGTCTCTTTGAGGTGTGGCTCAGCCTGAAGACACCCTGAGACTTAAAGTTCTCCGTTAAAGTTCACTTCTGAACACAAACAAGCTGAGAGATGTGAGAAGACTGAGGCGATGAAAAAATCATGGGCGAGAGAGAAAACAACAGCAGACAGACTGTTAACAAGCCTTCTGGGACTGACAGCCTTTAACACCTGAGGCCGCTGTCCAGAGCTGGCAGGCGGGCAGGTTGGCAGGTGTCTGAGGGGACAGAAGAGACGGCGCTTTTAGGTCATCAGATGTCATTTTGTCTGCATTACTAAAGAGACATTTAAGGAGGACTACGTGGTTAGCATTCGCTGCTAAACCTGACGGGAAACGCTGAGCTGGACATGAATCACAAAGACGGTTTAGACTGACGATCTTAAAGGTTTGAGTCCTGCTTGACCTGCAGGAGCTGCTGGACACTGAAACTGCAGTTCAACACTGCAGGAAGCATAATGTGGAGATGCATCGTTAGCTTTTACTGCAGTTTGAACGTCTGCATCGTACAATTTCTCACAGACATGAAATCAGTTCAGGTGCTGCTTCCTCTCTGGAGTCATCGTCACTGATGGCCTTCATCAAAGACAGACTCAGCAGCATCGCCTCACCTGGGCGAGCTGCAGCAGGTGGCCCACACACACAGGTAGAGGACAGTCCAGGTGTGACTGGCTGCTCCTTCTTCCTCCCTGCAGCATTTGCAAGACAAACATTTTGTATTTCCTGTGAGTACTTCATAATAAAAGTCCTGTTTTGCCAGTTAAGTGCTCTTAATGTGAAGCTGAGCAGGAAATGCTCAGTTTTTATCTTCTCTGCTCATGTCAAGACCAACACGCAGTTCATAATACTGCAAATGCTTAAATACGAAGTACTTTCATCAGCTGGGTTAAATAGTGACATGACAGACGACTGTTGAGTGAAAATCTTTAAGATTCCGACTTTAAGGTTAATTATTGTTCAGATAAATAATGAAAACACGATGTGAGCTTCAGCTCTGTGAAGCAGGATTTATGAACAGAAACACAGCAGTTTGGTTTCCGTCCAGGACGCGGCAGGATTTATAATATAACACTGTCATCCAAACTGTTGACTCAGTGTCTTTTTTAATAGGTGTGGGCATTACTTTTTACAGCGGGGGACACCCTGCCAAGGCCGAATGGTGTCATCGTGGACTCATCCTGCCAGGCGCTCATTATGAACTCTTGGAAGCAGAAGTGACGTCAGGTTTCTTCTCTGCTGTCGCTGCTGCAGAGGGAGAGGACGAGCACAGGAGCCAATCCAGGGGACCAAGGCGAGTTCACACGGCGGCGGCGGCGGTGGTGGCGGCGGCGGCGGCAACTCAAAGGTCTGACAGCTTCTGATTTGTTCTTTAACTCCAGACTTTAGCCGGTTGAACCGGACACTGAACTTTACGGGGTTTACGGGGACGCTTCATGTCAACTGCCTGCTAGCAACTGTTAGCATCAAATGACTAGCTTAAAAAAAAACTTTGTTGAAACGATCCAGACTCTCACTGCCGATGGAGGGACGTGTCCCCTCACTTCACTGTAAATCCAGTGTTTGCTCTCCTGACTTTTATAGTTTCGGGTTGATTTTCAATCTAAAACCTCTCTGAACTTTTTTCCAGGTGTCCAGCTGCCAAAATCCAGATGAGAGGAGATAAAACTGTTGATTCACTCAGAGCCTCAATCAGTTTGGCCTGTAAAAGCTCAGCGAGCTGCGGCTTTCTGTCATTTATTGTGGAGTCACTTCACCAGTTTTCTGATCTTTGTGTTGTATTTTCTCGTCTTCCTGTTGATGTGATTTCACGTTGTTGTCTTTATGTTGCTGTTTGTGTGGAAGCTAACGAGGACCCATAAAGAATAAACGAGTGGTGCAGCGAGTGCCCTTTGGACTGGCGCCCTTGGTTTCGTCTCTCAGGCGTTATACAGACCACCAGCTCTTACTGATGAAGGCTGGAAACAGACTGAAGGTACCTGCAGACACAGCTCAGGGCTTAAAGGTCCCAGAGAAACGATGAATCAGTCCAGTTTCTGGTGTCAGATCCAAGAGTTTGAAGGTCAATCAGAGCTGTTTTTTACACCATGAGACAGGATCATACAACTCTGCAAAGTTACCAAAGAGACAATCATGTTATCCTGCGTGAGGATGAAATCACACTGTGGCTTCATAAAGGATCCTACCAGGAATCTGTGCTTCTCCATCAGTGATGATAACCGCAGCGACACTGGCTGACGTCTGTCTCCACATGGCCTTCAGATGCAGGACAAAGACCACACTGACCTGAAGTCAGAATGGACACAGCTGATGCACACGGCGTCTCTGCAGAGGCTGAAAAACAGTTTCCAGCTTTTTTTGCTCCATAAAAACGCTCCTCCGTCTCAGGATGTGAACGGAAATCAGAAAAGTGGATTTTTGCTGCTTTGACAAGTTTCTGTGGAGGATTTTTCGCTGTAAAAATTCATCACAACTGGCATTAAAATAGAAAAAAAAAGCTGACATCAGCATTTCTTTGTCATTAAGAAAAAAGTAAAAACTTTCCTCTCAGACTGCAGAGGCTGACGGCTGTCATGCTCCAAACATTTGGGGAGCAGAATCGATGGAATCAGAGCGACACCTGAGAGTTTATGGGCTAACCTGAAGAGAATTGAACTAAAGTGGAATGAAACTCGTCCTCATTTAGCGAGTGAACACCAGGAAGCCTCCCGAGGGCCCTCAGGGGCCCCTGAACCCGCTTCACCGATCAGCCTGTCAGACGATGAATCGTCACATTAATCAAAGAGTAAATGAGTCAAACAGGAGGTCGCTCAGCGTCGTGTCCTGACGACGTGACGCTCTGAGACGTGTCTGTCCTCAGTTTGTGATGGAATCCTGTCCGGACCTCAAGACGCCGCTCGAGCTGAACGAGCAGCAGCGTTCACGTGATTGTTTCAACGATGCGGCGCAGCGACGAGGCCGTGAGCTGATCTGAGGAGAGGAAGAGACACACTCGATTAATCGTCACCACTCGTGTTCTCAGGAGGAGCTGAGGCTGAGAGGAGGCGACAGATGAGGGGAGGAACCATTTAACCCCCAGCCGATTCCTGTCAGCTCCTCACGGCCTCACAGATGGTACAGTAACACCGACGTGCAAGAGAGGGAAGCAATGAACGCACACTTACACTGAAGATAAGACAAGATAAGGTAAGATAAGGTAAGATAAGGTAAGGTAAGACACTGTCTGTCGATTGTATTTCATTAAAGTTTGATCAGCTGCACAAAGCTGCCTTCATGTTTCAGATCTTTATAAATTCTGTTACTAACTAAGACTTTAATCATCTGCAGCCTCTTTCATTAGATCTGGAGTCCACATTTAGAGATGGACCCTTTATTAATAACGTCATTAAGACTTTCTGCTGTCCGCACTATTTAAAAACCTCTTTTCCCCAGCAAGTCATTTTTAGTTTTAAATGCACTAAAAGCCAAAGTGAAGGTTTAATCTGAAGCTTCACTTCATCCAGACGGCTGCAGCTTCAGGTTCAGGTGCCGATGTTTGAAGGTAATGGAGGCGAATTGAAGCGATGAGACTGATCTTTAAACACGAGTCAGCCTCAACGGAGAAACAGTCAGACTGGTTTATGAGGACACCACCAGTTTGATTCGTCTCTGCAGACCAGCTGAGCTCCAGTCAGCTGATTGTAACTAACGACATCAAACAGCTGGAAAACAGATTTTCCTTCGAGGACAAACTGAGCCATCGGTCACTGATGTTTTGGACCTTTGTCTGTTTTTGTGTGAGTTTGACAGTTTCTGGTGTGACTTTAATTCATGTTTTGTTGAGTCAGAAGACGAGCAGCCTCTCTGTGGACGATCATTAAAGAACTTCAGCTTTGTTTCTGAGAAATCACGTTTGGATGGCTCTAAACGCTACAATACCCACAATCCTCAGCTGCCACAGAGCAGACATGTTGCCGTAGCTGCTGGATAAATGTAAAATTGACCAAAATGCTGCAGATTGAAAGCTTTTCACTCTGAAAAGCATCTTTGGAGTTGACCCAGAGTCTTCATGCCCACGGCTTCGTGCACCTGATTCATTTTGAAGATATTTTCTACCTGCAGCTGTGAGTGAGTGAACGTGGTCTATGGGAAAACTCAGAGGGACTTTAAACCAGGCTGTGGGTGTCGGTGCTGCATTGAATTACAGCCGGACACGCGTGCACGTCCTCCGTCCTCACTATCAAACACCATCACGCACCTGAGCGTGAACAGAACCACGTCAGCCTGTTCCAGCCCCACACGGCCACATGCAGCTCAGCTCAGATTAAAGCTTAATTAGACTCATTACGGCCGACATTAACATAAAACAGCCAATCATATTAACGCAAACACACATGCACACACACGTGCAGCAGAAGGGTTTAGCCTGTCTGTACAGATTAAATGCAGAGCGGTGAACACTCGGGCTGCTCTCAGCCATCAGTCAGCCTCCATGGCGTTGAATGTGGATCTGATTTGCATAAACGACAACAAGCTCGGCGGCCTGGCCTCACCTGGAGGAGGTGTCAGCTTGTTCTCCCACACCTGGACCAGAATCCTCCACCATGAAGGACATGAATATGGAGAACATGACTAGATTTGGATGTTTCTAATTCTGGTGCTCGGAGAGGAACGCCAGCTGCTGTGTGTGTGTGTGTGTGTGTGTGAGTGTGTGTGTGAGTGTGTGTGAGTCTGTGTGTGTGTGTGAGTCTGTGTGTGTGTGTGAGTCTGTGTGTGTGTGTGTGTGTGTGTGCGTGTGAGTGTGTGTGTGTGTGTGAGTGTGCGTGTGTGTGTGTGTGTGTGTGTGTGTGTGTGTGTGTGTGTGTGAGTGTGTGTGTGTGTGTGTGTGTGTGTGTGTGTGTCAGTTTTACGCACACTAACAAAAATCACTGAATATGTGCGACTTTGCAGATTTCTGTTGGACATTAAGGTGAGAGGAGCTCGGCGAAGGTGATGTTATCCATGTGTTCATCTTCTGACACGTCAGCGTTTCAGGAATCATGAAGAGCTGCCTTGTTAGAGCCACTTTTGATTTCCTTTATCTGAGGCGGAGGTTGGAGGATTTCCTCAGCCTCCGCAGAAGCTCGTAATCCTCCAGCTCGTCTGAAAGCGTGAAAATCCTCCAGACCGGAGGAGATCTGCGTCTTCACCTGAAAATGTGACAGGATGAAGAAACACGGAAGAAAAGAATGTAAAGAGACTCACGGGAACGTGGGAGCTCTGCACATTTTTCATTTCTCAAAGGCGGATGAAACGTTTTTAGGCGTAATTGTGCCTGAGCTTCGAGCCTGTGAGTGGGCGTTTCCATGGCAACGGTTGACTGACACCTGAGTGCCGCCGTCGCTAGGAGACGAGCTGACAACTCCTGCGGCGCACGGCCGCCTGGAGAGCGTTAACCTGTTCATCCTGCAAGGTGTTTATTTCAGCATCATGTGACGTGATCGAGCGTCAGGGTGTCACACTCAAACACACACAGGGCCACAGTTCCAGGACGAGGACCACACTGGATCAGTGTTCACTGAAAACCGACTGAAATGACCTTTTTGCACATATTGAACCTGGAACTAACAGCCAATGAGACCGTTTTTTATCTCTAAACAACAACAGTAAACATTAAACAAATGAAAAATCAGCATTCGTTTCTTCTGGCTCTTCATGCAGCTTCTCCAGAGTCGTTTACGCGTCCATCCGACTCAACGCTCAGATCAAACCTGCAGGTGTGTTTTGAATCCTGCACGTTTTTCAGTGAAGTCAGTGAACGCAAATAATAACTCGTGATACAAATTAAAAGTACTCAAGAACACAAACAACACATTCAGACCGTGCTGCATTTCCTCCTTTTATCTCCTTTTCGAGTGAACGCACTCACAGGTGCTGTTCAGGCGCTGCGGCTGATTGGACGCCTGCTCAGGTGGGAGGGGGGCGAGTCGTTAAACCCAGTGTTCAAACACCCACACGAGAGCAGAGGAGACGTCAATCACTCAGTGTGAACACGCCCACACAGTCTGATCAGGCTGAGGAAGTGGAAACACCTGCGCAGGTGATGTTTTCATTCATGTTTGATCTTAGATTTAGTGTTTTGAAATCATTTTCTGTTCCATTATTTTTCCATTTCCACGATCAGTTCAGCTTTTATCTTCTTTATGAGCACAGAGAGGCGGCAGATCGCCTTCACAGTGACAACAAACAACAACAAAAACAAACAAGATTCCTTTCACGAAGGTTCGACCAGAGACGCTGTGAAAACGCAAAGCAGAGCACGGTCTCAGGTGAGTGTCTGCACCTGCATCTCACCTGTGACAGATCAACATCGAGTGCTGACAGGAAGCAAACACTTTGTTAGCAGCACGTTAGCTGCAGGTAGCTACGAGCGAGACATCTGTAGGCTGATCACAGAAGCACTAATCACAGATCAATGACGATGAAGCAGCTGTGACATAAAGAGAGACTCCAGGTAAAAGTTCCAGAGACTGACCGGCCGGGCAGGTAAGTGAGGACACCTGGACGACCTCCGGTGTGACGCTGCCGAGGCTGCGATTGGAAACACAACGTTCACCTGGAAGCAGCCGCTGGCTCGAGGCTGAATTCAAAGGCGGTTCAGCAGCAGCAGAGCAGACCTGCCGACAGCCTGTGATGAGAGCGTCAACCAGCAGAGACGCACGATGAGGCAGGAACAGGACGAACAGGACTCAGTGTTTGGAGCTTTTCAACCTACAGTCCAGTATTTGCTGATCCTCTCTGACACAAACTGACCTGAAATCAGCTCAGAATCAATATATTTCATGTTCTTCATTGATTCCTGTAAATATCTCTTATTGTGAATCTGATGCAGCAACACGTTTCACAGCCTGAAAGATGTGGAACGCTCCAAAAACACCTGTTTGGAACGTTCCACAGGTGAACAGGCTGATTGGTCACAGGTGAGAGGATCATGATTGGGTATGAAAGGATGGAGCGAGTTCACCACTTTGTGAATACATGAAAGATGAAGGAGATGAACACGTGAAGCTGCTGTCAGTGAACAGTTTGATTATTGATGATTGATTCTGGATTTCTTGGAGTCTGGACCCCCATGAAGTGATGACCAGCAGTAATAAAGTAAGTGACTGTCATTAACGGCCAGCTGAGGACAGCACAAGGTTAGCAGCGTGCCCCGACTCTGCCTCGCCTGCTTTGATATACTGACTCATCTCTTTCATCTCCTCTTTCGCTCCCTCGTTCGCTGGTTTATTTATGAAGGAGCCGGCGTGTCGTGTTGCTCGTACTCCTTCCTCACCAGTAACATGCAGTAATCCCCTCAGTGTGGGCCAAAACCCGCATGTGACGGTTACGGTGGCGACCGCTGCCAAACGCCCTGCATTAACGGCCCTCTGCTCTCCTTTATCTCATATTAAATTGAATTTTGCAGGCGAACGTAATCGTTCTTTCATGACATTACATTTGCATGACACTGCAGCTGTTTAAGCGATGCTGTTATCAGAGCTGCTGTATAATCCCGGACACTTTAACAATGTGTGATTTATGTTTACAAGGGCCGCATAAAACTGCGGGGACATATTGAAGCCATATTTCAGGTTTTGTTACAGCTTTTAAAGCCCAGAGAGCTGCTGTATTTCAACACATGGGTGACACCAGGCTGAGAGGAGAAGGAATGCTCAGGTTTTAATTAAAGTGAGTGTAACACGTCTGCGGGCTGTGCACACATGCAGCCTCTCACCTGCACAGCGGACCTGCTGCGGCAGCTAATACATGTAGAGCTGAAATATGAGGCGCTGAGCTGATGAGGCGCTTTGATGCTTCATGTTCACCGCGCTGTGGGTGATGCTCGAGGTGTTTGAATGCTTCTCATTTGCATTTCATGTGACCACGCTGAGGAAGACCAGGTCATGTGGTCAGAAACCATTTCTACGGTCAAGAATGAAGCTTTTTTAGTATTTGTTGGGAAAAGCTCCCAGTTCTGTTAACTCTCATGAACGCTGCTGAACCGTCACAGCTGAATCCAGCCAGAGAGCCTTCTTCATTGATGCTGAAGCTCAGGGAAGAAGAAGCTGCGAGCGCTGCCATTAAGCCTCCATCAACGAGCGGAGCGGAGTGTTCCTCCCTGAGGCCAGCAGAGACTCCACTGCTGTTATTGGCTGCAGGACGGACTCTGGTGACGTAGCTCCAGTTTCAGAGTCCCTGCACTGCCTACCTGTCTGCTTCAGAACTGATTTCAAGTGATTTCCTTTTTATTGGTTTGTAAAACTCTTATCTGTCTTGCTCCAACCAGTTCATCAGATTTACTTTCAGCCGATGAACCTGTGGAGTCCTCAGGTCTTCTGGTCATGAGACGTTCTTTATTTCTCTGGAACCTGAAGGCAGCAGGATGCTGCGACCTTTAGAAGCAGACTCAGGACACATCTTACTTTTTATTACGGTGCCTCCTCAGTTGCGTTTTGCTTGAATTATTTCATGTTATTCCACCGACCTGCAGGTGGCAGTGATGCACAAAAGAAACGCAGCAATGCACCAACTAATTCAGATAAGAGGAAGAAGAAACCTTCAAATAAAAGTGAAATAAATCAGTTTTGTTTAATGAGGATGGAAACACATTCAGCTCATTAGTTAGACCTGAAGGCCGCTCACAGTCCATCTCAGTGAGTCATCTGAATGGAAACAGTAAGTTCGCTTATTCCAATGGGCTCCTGCAAACATCATCAACATCTGGACATGTGCAAGAAATGTCAAAGATAACGGCAACATCTCGGCATCTACAGCTTATTCTCAAAGCTTCTGAGTACAAAGAGCTGCTCCTAATGACGAAGATCCTGGTGAAGATAGAAGTTTTTCACAAAGCAGAGGAGAAAACAGTGGAAGGAGGAAGAGGAACGTTGTCCAAACGCTGAGTGACAGTCAGTGAAAGGATCTCTGCAGATCAGATGGTGCAGGGGTGATGTTTGTGGTCGATCTCATTCCAGATGTTCTCACACGACGCAACGATGCTGAAACGCCAGAAATGAAAGCGATCGTAACGCTGAGACGTTTGGCTGCTGGAAAAGCGATGACTTGGGTCTGTCTGCAGTCCTTCACAGCATCTGCAAAGCCAAACAAAACCCAGAACGCCTGGAGGACAGTGACGGTGACAGCGATGAAGCCGAGGACGCTAATGAAGAGCGTCACCGTCCACAGGGGAGGGACTTGATCCTGAGTGGACTCACAGGATCTGGATGTGGGCTGTAACACAAACACTGGTGACTGTATTAAACCAACAGATTTACCAGGCGTGATAAAGACACTTGAATGCATCATTTCTATTTGTCACATTGTTTATTTTTCAGAAGCTTGATATTTCATTTGCGAACTCCACCTGGAGACGCCTGCTGTCTGAGGACGTCCACCTCAGCCTCCGGTCCTCCATCAGCGGCGATGGCGTCGAGCAGCAGCAGCTCTTGAGGATGAGGGTCGCACACCTGCGACGCTGAAGGCTGCGTCCTCTGATGGCCGAGAAAAGAGGAAAAACACTTAGTTTAATCATTGTTTCTCTTCCGCTTTCATTCATTTCACACAATACGACCACGTCAGTGTGCACGTCAGTGAGCACGTGGAGGACACAGGACGGCCTCTGTGCCTCCTGCAGCTTAAATTATTCTCTCGGTCCATGAATGCAGCATGTTCTACCTTTTGTTTCTGTGCCGTCCTTCTGCTGATGCTTACGTCCAACTGTCCAAACTATCAAATACAGTCTCTGCGACCTGAGCCAGCTGGTTCACAGGTGGTCCAGTCCAGTCCATTCAGTGCTAAAGGGCCCACCTGTTTGTGTGCTGGTCTGCACAAACCTCCATGCTGGATCTGATGCTCAGCGTCCTCCAAACCCTCCCCGTGTGTTCGACGTGTATCCGTGTTTCTGCTGCCATGATCTGCACATACTCGAAGCACAGACGGCTCGAATGCTGAAGATGCAAATTTGTCATATTTTCTAAACCAAATAGCCTTTTCACAGTTTTGACAGGCTGGTGGAGTTTTTGGATTCAATAATAAAGGACATCTGGTGCAGCGGCACCAAGAAATGTACAGAGAAAACCTTCATCTGTGTTAAACAACGCTGAGGCTGAGGGTCCACTGCAGCGCCTTTCACCTTCTGATTATGGAAAACAAGCTGTTTTCCAGCGCTGGCTCCTCTGCAGCTGCAGCGTTCAACGCGTTCAGTCACATTTTCCTTCTGTCACAACTCGTTTCACAGCGATGCAGCCACGAGGAGCAACACTCGTCTTTCCGCTCCGCTCATCGTCAGACTCCCGTCGAGTCCGTGCTGCGTTCAGCTGCTGCCTCCCTCATGCTGGAGCTGCGGGTGCACGGCATCTGGAGCTGATGACACTGTGTGTGTGTGTGTGTGTGATTGACATTGAACACATCACGTGACTTAGTGTTTAATGCTTAATGGGAACGTCACGCTCTTATCTTCAGTGTTTGTGTGTTCTGAGCAGGAAAGCCACAGTTTGTCCTTGAATCTGTTGTGTTTGCTCTTTTCATTAACTTCTGTTCAGGTTTTTGACTTTCCTGATAATTTCCTTGAATTTGAATTGCAGTCACATGTGACTCTGGCGTCCTGGAAGCGGCCATGTTTCTCTGTACTCAGCTGTCCTCATCATACATGTATGACAGTTAAAGAACAGGCTGTCAGGGTGTAAGACAGTCAGAGGACGCAGACATTTTGGTGTGTCGTGGCCGAGTCATGATTGTGATGAGAACGTTTTATTAATGACAATACTTCAAAATAAAAATAATGTTTAAATCCAGATTACATTTTAAATAATTCAATGAATATCACCTCACCTTTTACCTGCTTTTCACACACTCATCCTCATGGCCTGTGTGTGTGTGTGTGTGTGTGTGTGTGTGTGTGTGTGTGTTGTGTGTTGACTGGATGTATGTGTGTTCCCATAAATCTTCATTCATTACACTCTCAGCCCCCCCACCTTCTGCATCGCTGCCCTTCATCTCCCCTCCATCTTTACCCTTTTCTCTCTCTCTCTCTCTCTCTCTACCATTCATTCTTTACCTCTCTCTCCCTTTCCTCCACCCTCCTTTCCCATCATTCACCTTGTTGCCTCCTTCCTCTTCGTATCCCTCGTCCTCTCCCTCTCATGTCCCATTCATCCTCTTCCTCTCTCCCTCCATCTACCATTCATTCTCTACATCTCTCTCTCTCTCTGTTATTCACCTTGTTCCCTCTCTCTCTCTCTCTCTCTCTCTCTCTCTCTCTCTCTCTCTCCTCTGTCAGTCCCATGCTCGCTCGCTCACTCACTCATTGATAGTGGAGGCGATGTGACCAGCATGCCGAGCAGCTACTCGTTATTCTGCCAGCGAGCAATGAGCATCAGGAGTCAGGGTGGAGTGTCAATTCACCTCCATCTCTCTCTCCCTCTCTCTCCTCCTCCTCCTCCTCCTCCTCCTCCTCCTCTGTCTTTATAGGTTGGGCCGTGTGGCGAAAGGACGCCAGCGAGGGATGATGAAAACAACAACAGAGATAACGAAAAGACAGACTGAGATAACAGAGAGCCGTGTGTGCGAATGGAAGCACAGAAAAACCAACAGAATCTGATGTTTGTGTGTTTTCTGGTTTCCCATCACACGTTCTTCTCTGATTCATATGGATATGAATAATGAAGCCAATAAAAAAGGCTAATTCTCACTAAGCCCTGTCTGTCTTAGCTGCTGTTGCTACACGGAAGCTTTGGACCAGTTTTACAATAATAACGGAGGAGCTTGGAATTCAGACTGTATTTGAAAAAACGAGTCTTTGATTTCAGAAAATAAACTAATCAGTTTTTTCTCATCAGCGACTAAAAGTGTGTGTATCTTCATCAGTTATCAGTGGGATTTGATGCTCAGACTCTGGTGGACTTTATGTTTTCAGCTGACTCGTGAAAATAAAACCGCCTCAACTTTAGTTCCAGTCCTGAAAGCGAATTTTTCTAATGGAACAGGCCGCAAATAACGTAGCTAGCTGATGTTATGCTAACTCTTGGCCTTGGAGCTGATGCTGGGCTACTGAAGGTAGGATAGTTCGCCATCGTTACGGAAAGCATGTTTACCTTTTTTATCAAGGTTTAATTAAAGCTAAAAAAGTCAAATTAACGTTTGTTCTTTCCTGGTGAGGATTCGCCTTTTTAACTTTGCTTGACGAGCAACAAAGAAGAAAAACAACAAAGCTGATCAGACTGGGTCCAGAACGTTAACCAGTCTGAATGTGTTCGTGCTGCTGAAGTCACTGGAAGGACGTTTACTCCACGAGGTGCTGACGGCTCAGCGGGACGCAGACAAATGGAAGCAAAGGAAATAACAGAGTCGCCTGAAGTGTCGCAGCGGGACGTTTTAAGTTGTTTGATAGACTTTGTGTAAACGGGGAAATTACAATCGAAGCCATTTGTGAATTGAACTAAAAGTCTACAAACACTGAAAGTGTGTGAGCGGAGCCACTGCAGGCATCGTTCTCAGAGCAGCACAGTGTGCCAGCGTTACGCTAAGAGAACGCAGGTTTATTGTCTCAGCAGCATTTAGAGTAGTTTTAGAAAGGTTCTTCATCCTGACGTAAACAAACAGCAGCAGACTCCAGTCAGGACTCCGATTGGCCTTCCATGCGTCCCCTCTGTCACGCCGTCATTGGCTGATGTTCACGTGGAGTCGATCTGTTTGGCTGTGGACCAGCGATTGAACGTCTCCAGCCGGAGGTGGGACTCAGAAATCAGGCCTTGGAGCTGCAGAATGAACAGATCCTGGTTTTCATTCTAATCAGTGCTGATCTCTGCTGCAGCCCCCGACCTCTTCGTCCCCTCGTCACGCCTCATCATCCTCACCACCTGACTGCTATTGATCCCATTTTAAAGCAGCCCCACTCAATTTGTTCCCATTCATTTGCTGCCTGCGGATCCTTTTTCAAACGTGGGTGTCGCCTCCCATCAGATTCACCTCCTCTCTTTCCTCCTCTCCTCTCCTTCCTGCTGTCATCCCTCGCTCCTTACGCTGGGATGAGTCTCGTTTCTCAAATGCTACACAAATAATTTGGGAAAAAAGCTTTTCGGCTGCTGTGAGTGCAGATTTGTCAGAAACGATCATGACTGAGACGACTCGTTTCCTGGAGTCCATCACAGGAGGAAAATCATTACAGGGACTTGATCAGCCAACACTTAATTATTGTGATTCTTTAATCTGAGAACTATTTCCCATCTAGCACAGACATTTGTTTCATCTTAAGGAAGGTTTCATGTAAAAATCTTAAATAGAATATTAAGTATTGGAGCATTTTGGGGCGAGAGGAAGGAGAGACATGAAGGCAGAGCTTCATCCACATGTATTAAAATTCATACGACGCTCTCAGCGCTCAGCAAAACATCCAAATATGATTCTGTTTGTCAATATTGTGCAGCAGCAGTCGTTTATCTTAATCTGCCTCAAGCGTCTGCAGCCGCATGTCAGAGATGCATTCTGTGTGCTTTACGCTGCTTCAACAACGCTGCTGGATTCTGTAACTCTTTCACCACAAAACGGCTCCTGACAGACGAGTTCAAGCCGCTGAACAGTTTTAAAATCGCTGTCGACTCTTTAAGCAAACCGTCGATCTCATTTCTCAGATAAATACACAAAATAAAGTAGCTTTAGGAAGGAAGACTCAGTTTCTGTAGTCGATGTTAGCAAATGTTGAACGCAGCAGAGCTCGGCAGAAATTGATTTAGAAAACATTTTAAAGTTAAAGAA
>NC_135090.1:23307500-23347500 GCF_051107435.1 Chaetodon auriga | reverse complement strand
TGAGAGGATCATGATTGGGTATGAAAGGGGCGTCCTGGAAAGACTCAGTCGATCACAGAGGATGGAGCGAGTTCACCAGCTGACCATGTGATCGATTACTCGACTGGCTTCATGAACGTGGAGCTCAGCGGTGCTGTCCGACACCGCGGCCGGTCGACGGGTTAAGTCGTGTAAACTGAGTTTAACAGGCTGTTTGTAACGTTTCCTTTCACCGCTGAAGAAACCATCAGCAGAGCGAATGTGAGGATGTTCTCATGATCTGTTTGAGTTCACTTTGACCGACAGCTGGAGCTTTTCTGTCAAACATGAACTGCGATGGTTCAGTCATCAGGACAAACGACGGACCGCAGAGCGAAGGAACATCACGCTCTTTGGTAAAAACAGACGGTGCAGGATGAGCAACGCCCAAAGGACAAGAAACAACCAATCACAGAGCTCCTGTGGTGGACGCAGCACTGATTTACAATCTGAGGTACTTTTACATTGTGGCGCTTCACCGTTTTAAACTAGCCTCTTCCTCCTAGCACAGCAGAGGCTCATGGGTATTGAAGTATTTTCAGATGGACAAACTGAATCCTATAAAGTTTAAATAATTCAAACTGGTGGCCATAACATAAACCTGTGTTTCTATAGTAACACTGCAGATGACGTGTAAAGAGAAATTAGAAACGAGGAAACAACACACACACACACACACACACACACACACACACACACACACATTCAGCTGCCGGACCACCTCCTGTCATGTGACCCGTGCAGGTGTGCTGCAGGTGTTAATTGGTGGCTGGTGTGTGCTCCGCTTTGTTTAAGCGTAATAAACAGACTGACAGAGGCGGAGGTGAAGGAGGGAGCTGAGGAGGGATGGAGGGAGAGGAGAGAGAGAGAGAGGGGTGAGGGAGGCAGGGGGGGGCTGGAGCTGAGGAGAGAGAGAGCTGAATGCGGTCCAGCCTCCGTGCGCGGTGAGGCAGCAGCCAGTCCGACACTGAAGGACGGCGAGAGAGGAGTGACTCCACCGCAGCGCAGAGGAGGACCACAAAGAGCCAGAAAAGAGAAGAAGAGGAGCTTTTCTCCCCCACTTCCCCTCCCTCCCTCTGGTAGTGACTGGGCGGACAGCAGCAGGAGGTGAGGCGGCAGCAGGAGGAGGAAGAGGAGCCGTTCAAGGTCCGCGTGCTCATTCCTCCTCTCGCACCGTCGGCCCGAGGAGCCTCACGGCCGACGGTGTCATTGCGACAGCGCGCGGCGAGGGAGCGCGCACGAGCGCCGGTGTGTGTGTAGCCGTCACACTCGGCTCTCAGGTGGATTTGGAGTCAAACTGGGATTTTGATCTCGAGGAGTTGCTTGCTGGTGTTTTGTCTGTTGCACCTCCTTTTTCTCCTGCTCACTCGCCTCCTCCTCCGGTGCAGACGTCTGTGCCGGCGCGCGGTGGAGAGACTACCGCTCCCTCTCTCTCTCTCTCTCTCTGTCTCTCTCCCTCTCTCGCTCTCGCTCTCGCTCTCTCTCTCTCTCCTCCTCCTCCTCCTCCTCCTCTCTCCCTCTCTTCCTTCCCACCTCCTCTCTTCTCCCCAGCCTTCAGCCGGCTTTGCTGTAACTGTGCCGGCACTACGACTGGTGTCCGCTGGCTCGCCCACGGAGAGGAGAAGCAGATGGGTGAGTGTGTGCGTGTGTGTGTGTGTGTGTGTGTGTGTGTGTGTGTGTGTGTGTGTGACTGAGACTGTGTGTGTGTGCGTGTGTGTGTGTGTGTGTGTGTGTGTGTTGGAGGGAATATGGGGGGGTTGCTCTTTTCCTGCTCTCTGCTGCTTTTTATCTTTTTTTCTTCTGTCGTCTCTTTTCCCTCTCACCTCATTGTGGCTTCTCCTCCTCCTCCTCCTCCTCTCTGTGGCCGCGCTCCTCATTCGTTCTTTCTCCTCCATCAATCATTCTCCCACTTCAGCTTCAGACGTTTCACGTCTCTTTTTCCATCACTCACCTTCCTCATCTCTTCTCTTTTTTTCCACATTTCCAGTCTTCTTGTTCCTCCTTCGCCCTTCTTTTCTGCAGCCATCAGTCATTTGCACCATCAGCCAAGCAGCCAGGCAAAGCGCACACACACACACACACACACACACACACACACACACATACATATCTGTGTATGGTTAACTGGAATTCATTAAGACTCCAGCGCCTGAAGCTGAGAGGCGTCGGGCTGACATGAAATCGACAGTCGGGGGTTGAACCCCGATAATTCCTCCATCCGTCTCTTCATCCATCACTCCGCTTCCTCATCACAACACACAACAACACTGCTTTTCCAACACACACACACGCACACACGCACACATGCACACCGCCCCCTCATCCACTGACACCCCCTCCATACCATCGTCACCCCTTCAACTCTTTTAACCCCAATAAAAACACTGGAAAATGGCCACAAATGGAATCAGACGTCCACACACACACACACACACACACACACACACACACACACACACAACAGCCTGTTTGCATCGGCCTGCTAAACGCCAGTCATGCTACAGTTAGCTTGTTAACAGCTGAACATCAGCGTACACGGTGAACCTGATCACTGGTATCACACACACACACACACACACACACAGAAACCAGGCAGGAAGTTGATTCATTCACATGATAAATTATTCATCAGATGAAAAGTGCTCACATCCTAAAACGTCCCATGTGGTCCAATTTGCAGCTGAAATGTTTATTAATTGTTTGGTTGGGTTGGAAGCGGCAGCCTGATTGTTAACGACGCTTTCATCAGCTCGCGTCGGCCTTCGCTGTGTCTGCTCGCTCTGCTGCTGAGTCCAGACGAGGGTGGCGTGTGTTGCAGCTCTTGGGGGATGCTGAGGATGAAGATTCGGAGTCAGGCCTCGTCTCGGCGTCCGAGCCGCGGCCTTGAACCGCCGAGACGTTGGAGGTTCTGATGTTGGATGTGCTCAGTGTGACTCTGTGAGTGAAGGAACGTGTTGAGTTTTAGGAATTGTCTCATGGTCTTCCTCAGCAGACGAGTTGCTCCATCATCATCATCACCTGAGTGTGACTGGATGAAGCTCGCAGCTGAGCGTCTCGTTGTTGGTTCGTTGTGTTGTTGCCGGCTGAGATCTTGTCCTCATCTGTTTTTCTCACTTTCAGTAAATGATTCGACTTTAATAAAAAAAGTGTTCAGACTTCGGTTCATGGATTGAAGCGTGAACAACCTTTAAACTTTGATGATGTGCTCCTACCCCTCTAGATGTGGGCGTAGCATCATGCTAACCACAAACAGAGGCTCTGCATGTAGCCTAAGTTAGCCGTCTGTTTATTGTAACGATGCAAACACAGTGACGGCGTGGACTGTGCTGCAGGAGAAGCTTTAATGGACATTTCCATTTTCTTTTTTCTTTTTAGTCAACAGCTGTCATCCCAGCCAAACTCCAAGTGCTGGAGATGTATTGGCAGATATTCAAAGCAGGCTTTTCAGAAGTGATTCAGCTAAAACCTCAATAATACATAAGTGGTTTCAACAGACTGGATGAAACAGACTTGTTGCTGCATTCCCAAAATCTCAGCTCTGATGCTGGCCAACGGTGAAAGCTACAAGCAGAAGGAAGCCATAAAGAAAAACACATCAGCTTCTTATATTCATTCATTATGCTTGATACGTTGAGTTTATACCTTACATGTGCTGCATAAGAGCTCGAACAGACGTCCCCTTGAGGACATTCGTTGCTGTGATTATGTGTACTTAAGTGCTGCCGACGGCGCTCCTTCAGACAGCCTCTCAGGCAGTGTGTAGCCACTAAACCACATATGCAGGCGAAGAATTCAGTTGTGAGGCAGCAGACGTCTACAGGCACTTACTTAAAGAAAACCACCAGGACTGGAGCCGCCGAGCTGAGCGGCCTCTCAAGGACGAGTTCTAGAAGCCCTTTGCATGAGGCCGCTCGGCCCAGACTGGAGTCACCGCTGTTCTGTGGGTTTCAGAGCATAATTGTGACAGCTTTCATCCTCTGTGTGTGAGTGAATGAGGCGGATCGAGTTATTATGAGAATCAGTGTGATCAGATGCGCGAGTGGTGGGAGGAAGATAATCAGATGGAGCCGGCGTGAGTCTCTCCAGCGTTAACGTATGCATGCTGTATTCCAGAGAGCGTTAGCCTGCTGTTGTCACTGCGGGTGACAGAACCGGCTGATGGAGTCGACATTTGTTATGTACGAGCGTCAGCAGCGACAGGAGGCTGCAGGTGTGTGTGTGTGTGTGTGTGTGTGCGTGTGTGTGTGTGTGTGTGTGTGTGTGTGTGTGTGTGTGTGTGTGTGCGCTTTCAGTTCCTGCCTAAACAGCAAAGTGTGTATTTGTATGTTTGCCAATGACCATATGTGCGTCTTGCCTATACAGGCTGTTTGGTTGCATAAGTGTGTGTATGGTTGTGTGCATGTGCGTGCCCGCCTACACATCTGTGGCTTCATGTGTGTAATATTTAATGTGTGTTTTTGTGTGAGTGTGTATTCAGATGTGAGACTGCAGGCAATGAAAAACATTCGGCGTCTCACATTGGTGCTAATGTTTGCTGCAACCTACACACCCACACTCACACACACACACACACACACACACACACACACACTCACACACACACACACACACACACACACACGCACACATGCACACACACACTTCTGCTGCACCTTTTCACACCCAAATGCACTGTGACTCAACCGACTGTGTGACAGAAACAGCAGCTGTGTGTTATTTTTTCCCCCTCGGCAGCAGAGGGAAGCAGTGACGAGCAGAGAGGTGATCGATTACTCGTCAGTCACTTCCACGTAGATCAGGGTTAATGACTGAAATGATCGCTTGGTCATTTAGGTCGGGGTCGTTCAGCCGTCTTCCAGAAAATGTAATGTTTGAAACTGTCGACCTCCTGCTGTGATCTGAGGCGAGTGAATGCTGCAGTGTTTTCACTTCATTTCACTACACTGACGGCTTTTGTTTTCCATGTGATCCTGTGGAGAACATTGATGAAGGATGTGTGGTTTATCATTGATTATGATTTATAAATATGGAGGAAGCCAGAAGAACATTATACTTAAAGCAGGCAGGCAGCAAAAAAGAAAACAGCTGAATAAAGAGCAGAAAGAGATGAAGTCTGTGGAGTCCACAGTCTATTCACAGTAAACAGGACGTTTGTTCAGATGCTGCTCATCACTCATCTGCTGCAAATCTCTTTCAGAAGAATTCAAATTGGACTCTGCAAAAGACAATGTGACACAAAAAGATTAAAAACAAACATAAAACAGCCACAAAAAGATAGAAAACAACTTTTAAAAGACACCAAATCTACTTAAAATGACACAAAACACTGCAGAATGACCACAAGGCGACACAAAACGACCACAAAACGACCACAAACAGACACAAAATGACCATAAACAAAACAACACAAAGAGACATAAAATGACCACAAACAGACACAAAATGATCACAAAGAGACACAAAACGACCACAAAACGACCACAAACAGACACAAAATGACCACAAACAAACACAAAATGATCACAAAGAGACACAAAATGACCACAAACAGACACAAAATGACCACAAACAGACACAAAATGACCACAAACAGACACAAAACGACCACAAAACGACCACAAACAGACACAAAATGACCACAAACAAACACAAAATGATCACAAAGAGACACAAAATGACCACAAACAGACACAAAATGACCACAAACAGACACAAAACGACCACAAAACGACCACAAACAGACACAAAATGACCATAAACAAAACAACACAAAGAGACATGGAACAACCATAAAATGACACAAAATGACTACAGAGGCACAAAATGGCTCAGAACAAAAAATTAAGAGACACAAACAAACAAAAACAATTATCAATGTACACAAAACGACCATAAGACGACACAAAGAGACCTCAGAGACATTAAAGAACCACAAGACAGACAGACACAAAACGACCATAAGATGCCACAAAGAGACACAAAACGACGACAAGAAGACACAGAACAATCATAAAAAGACACAAAATAAACATTAAAGGACAGAAAATTACCACAAAGAGACACAAAACAACCAGAAAGAGACAAAAAATAACAACAGAGACGCGAAACGACCAGAACAGGATACAAACTCCCACAAAGACACACAAACAGTGTGTGTACTCCGAGTACACTGTACACAGACAGAGTACACTGTGTACTTGGAAAAGTCTCAGTAGAAATGAGTATTTGTTTTTTAGCAGTTCGATTAGGGAAGATCATTAATCCATCAGACACACACACACACACACACACACACACACACACACACACACACACACACACGCGCTGGTTGGCTTTCTGCTGTGTGAAGATGTTCTGATGACCTGAACCGAGCAGACACAAAGGCAGAGACGCAGGGACGCCGAGACACTTGGACAATGATAACGAGCGTGTCCTCCGGTGGAAGCGGAGCGAGCTCGCCGACGAGGACGGCGATAAACGGAGAAACGTTTGGACAGAAGCTGAAGACGTGCTGTTGACCGATGGCGCTGTAAATCCTCCCTGATGGCGTCAGGCGATATCAGCGGCTCAGATCTCCGTCAGCGGCCTTTCCTGCGTCCCTTTCGTCTCTGTGTGTCTTCAGTTTATTAACCTGCGGGATGCCAGCAGCCATACATCACCCCTCACCCCTCGGCCCGTCCTCTGCTCGGCTCGCACGGGGACGGGCATTCATCATGTCTTACACGCCAGATGACATCAGTTAGAAACTCGATCAACGCCGTTTGAAGAGCCATTCGCACAGCGGATATGGCCGCTGTCGACGGGCGGGAATGAGCCGTCAGGGTTTATGTCAGGTGAAGAGAGAGAGAGGTGTCAGGCCTCGTTCTTTTATGTCGTAATTAAAGCGTCTGTGGGCAGCCTTTTACCGAGTGACTGTGAGAGATGATTGGCGGCACAGAGGAAGATAAAATGGTGCTTTTTAATTGGACGCTGTCTCCTTTCAGGAACACTGGACGGGTGAAATGAAATTACAAAAGAGTAACAGATGAACAAAGAGTCTAAGAGTCAAATCGTTTCTTCTTGATTAACAGGGAGACAATCAAGACCCCCCCCCCCGTCCATTAGTTTGATTAAAAGCGTCTTCAGTGCGAAAGACTCTGCAGGTTGTGATAAAACCTTTGTTTAGTCTGCATCACAGAATTCAAAGATTTTCAGAACAGATCTGCAGTAAACTGATCAAATGGATCCAACTCACAAATCTGTGACTTCAGCAAATCTCAGGAAATCCCAGATAGAGCTGAGAAATCAGAGTATTTATTTTAAGTTTGGTCTGCAGAGTTTCACAGCTCTGAATGTGAAAATTGGACATAATTTGCTTCCCAGAGTTTCAAAGTGGAAAGAACGATTTCTCACTGCAGAATTTTCCCTTTCAAAAATGACGTCCTCGGTCTTCTCAAGCGCGAGGATTTGATGCATCATGTTGCCACATTAACCCGCAGCCTCATTCTTACACTTTGGTTTTGTTCGGATTAAACAAACAAAATACAGCGTTTTGTTCTGTGAGCTTCAGATCTGCTGCTTGGTCCATTTATGTCCTTTGGATACAGCCATGCTAGCTGTTTCCACCCGTTTCCAGTCTTTATGCTAAGCTAAGCGGCTGTCAGTCTTCTCGTCTCAGGAAAGTGAGTGAACATATTTACCAAAATGTCAAAGTATTGCTTTAAAGGAAACTCTTAAACCCTGAAGAGCTGCCTGATATTCAGAGTCGACATCCTGTTTCTGTAAACTGTGGCTGTGAGGAGCAGATGACTGACACGTTTTCATGACCTGCGATGAAAGATGCCACTTTTTGAGAGTTGGTATTTGACTTATCTTACCTGCACAGCTGCGTCCGTCTGATCCACACCTTTCTGGCTGTGGCACGAGAAGAAGACGACTCGCAGGCCTCCAGAGGTCTGAAGCAGACGTCACCTGTCGGCAGACCTGTGCGAGCTGCTCGAATGTGGGCAGCAAGTCAGGAGTCTGAAACCAGACCTGGATCACTGCTGCTGCTCTGTGGAGATTTCTTCTTGTCACATTTCTTCTGCAGGAACAGTTTGCTCTGATTGTCACCAGACAAATTACACTTTGCAGTGAATCAGAATATGATATAACCTAATTAGTAGCTTCACCAGAATCCAGCTGCAGTGCTCAGGTCTAAATCCTTAAGACAAAGTTCTGTCATCATGACGTCTGAACTGAAGATATCTGCAGACTTCCTTCAGTGATCCATGATGATAAAGATCCTAAAACGACTTTGTGAGCTTTGCATAAAGAGACAAAATTGGAGTGAAAGTGAATTTTACTCTGGTTCGCTAGCTGCAGCAAATGGCACTCACAGGGGATGTCGTTTGGCCAGGACATTAAATTCCACCGCAAAGGTTTCCAGCCACAGATGGTCCACGTCTCAGATGATCAGAGCCGAACAGAGCAGGACAAACAAACACAACAGAAAGGTTTAAAGAGGACGCAACATGAGGTCAGCGTGACGCTGCACAAACTGCAAACACACAACTCATTCTCTTCGGTAGAAGAAGGGACTGTTTGTGGACATGTTCCCCTGATGTTCCCTTTGTTCATCCACTGCTACCTGCTGCTCTTTGCAGCTGGAATAACCTGAACTTCCCTTTTCAGATCAGTAATGTCCAGCTTGTCTGCTCTCAACAGAACAGATTAATTAATATTAATAAATTAATAAAGAGACTTGGAGAAATAGCTTCATTTTCACTCGTTCACAGAGGAACTTCATGGTGCTGAACAGAAGAATATTTCCCTCTCAGCTGTTTGCGAAGCAGCACATAACAAAGAAGAATGAAGCGACAGAATAACAGAGAAACCAGCGTACAGTGAAATGAAACGTGACCTTAAAGAATAAAAGAGGAGCTGCAGCTTCGGCTGTGACTCACCGAGCGTTTGAACCTGATTACCACAATTTACACTGAACACAAACACATTCTTAGATTCAGTTACTGTCCAAGGACATCCTCATATCTGCTCCATCGGACATAAACTGGCTCCTTGTACTTGCGTATGCCCCCCCCCCCCGGTCGTCGCAGGCTGTCGTGAACCTGCAGAGGTTCTGGGTTGTTCCATGAAAAGTCTTGAGCCTGTTCAGCAGGGTGGTGTCAGAGGCGGAGGCTGCTTCGCCGCATGTGGTGCTGGGCGGTGTTGCTCGGTGGTCGTCAGTCTGGAGTCGAGTTTCTTGCTGCTTTGAGCGTGGTTAGCATTAGCATGTGGCGAGATGTGAACAGCAGTGACAATAAGAGCTGGACCTTCCCTCGGCAGGTCGAAGGGTCGGCGTCTAAACAGAACTGTGAATCCGACATTAACGAAGTCTGGAGAGTCAGCCTGTCGGTTTAGCCTGTAGCTTAGCTTGCAGGCCCACTTTATTACCCCGTTTCCTCCACCGCTTGCGCCGTCCAAACTGGGCTGTTGCATTCAGGAACTCCGTGGGTTTTGGTCTGTTGGTCTTTAAAATGGTGAGCTGATGTGGTCCAGGTCCCTCAGGCTGAAAGATAGAAGTGTTTGACGGCTGTTTGAGGACTTCACATGTGCATTCAGCTCAGTAACAACGACAAACAAGTAGCACTGATCCGTGAACGCTAACAAAGACTTCATCTTCATCTTTCCTGTTTTAAACTGTGCAAAGGTCACTTCTCACTTCATTTGATGCATACAGTATATGTCGAAACACTCCTCCATGCTTGTACTTTAATATATTAACACTGAGATCAGAGTGCTTTTAAAAAACGCAGCAGCCTGCAGTTCAGCTGTGACATTTCAAGAATCTGCTGGATAATGTGCAAGCCACCTTTCATCACTGTTGCCCTAATGATGCGTCAAAACACTCCTCAGATGAGTGTTTTAACAAAACTAACATTTAGATTAAAGTGGTTCAACCCTCAGAGTCAGTCACCCCGCAAACCTGCGACTTTTGGAGAATAAAGTGGACTCTTAACAGCTATTTGAGCCCCTCTGGCTCAAGTAGCTTTGAAGAGTCTGACCACACAGGCCAAACTGCATTAGCTAATCACTGCATGCATTCATCCACAACACAGGTCAGCAGCAGTGACTTTAAAAGTGCTCATTTTAAAGACCTGCCGCTCCCAGCTGGGCTGCGGGGGGGCAGCTGAAGGACGACAGTGACGAGAGCTTTGAGGCTTCAAGTCGATCACGTCATTTTGTTTTGTTCAGGCATCATCCAAGACAGCTTCCGTCACGCTCAGCAGGAGCACATGAAGCTGTTAAATGCTGTTAATAAATGGAATTTGCAACCACTTTACAAAACAAGCAAAACAAAGCAAAAAAAAAAAAAAGCACAAATAAGTCTGGAATGGAGCTTTTTTTACAAGGCACATAAATGTTGGCCCTCTTTTATTGTGCTGCTGAGGAGTTATTGCCCTATTGCTGGCCAAACAGAGTACAGATTAAGCCCCATTTTAATCCCAAATTGGCCACCCCCAACTAATTGTAGAATCAGGCTGAATTTCTGCCAGATCGGCTGCAGTTTGACGATGAGTTTGAGAGGGGTCGCAGTGTCTGATTAAATGGATCATCGGATGTTTTTTTGGCAGGCCGGATGTTTTGGTCAGCTTCATTTTGAGCACTTCCTGCATTCAACAGATGCGTTATAAACTGCAGTGAACTCAGACAGCTGCATCTCCACAACCAGCAGCGGCTCCATGTTCCACCTGGTTTTATCCTTCATCTGCATCCAAAGCAGAGCTGCACAAAGCAATGCAGCGTTTTTCTCTGAGGATGTGAGCTTGTTTTGAACGTTGTAAGCGGACTAAACTGATCAGGAGTTCTGGGTTTGCACTGAGTGAGAGCATGTTCACTGTTCACAGTTAGTGTGGGCCTGCAGAGGAGCTAACTGATGGACAAAGCTGAGAAAGTGGAGTGTTTGTGGTCACTGTGACGTATCTCTGAGGGAAACAGGTGATGTGTTCAGGGTCCACTCAGAAGTGATCGAGCATGGAGTGATGTGGAGCTATGACATGTGCTGTTACTGTTGTTAAACAGTCTGCTGTAATGTGCAGAGTGCTAAAAGCTGCCGCTGCTCTCTTCATGTGGTCCCCCCCATCAGGGCGGCGCTGCAGCGCCCGCTGGGTTCTGACAGCGTTATGTAACTGGGACAGTGTTATGAAAAGTGTTACAGTACCCCAAATGTTGTCGACAGATGACCTTGGGCTGAAACACTGCAGAGAGCTGCTTGTTACGTTTGGCAGCCTGAACGTTACATCACATAAACATAATGCAGCAGCAGCAGCAGCAGCAGCAGCAGCTCTAACCTCGGCAGAGAACTGCAAACACACCAGAAACAGATAAAGACTGAGGCATTCATTTCAAGTTCAAACTGAGCTTACGCTGCTCGTGTTTCCAATTCCATTACTGGCACCAACGATCTGCTGCTGTGTCACAGTAAACCATCACTGAGTGAGCGGATTTTGCTTTGGTTTGATCTGCAGACGCTGATGTCAGTCAGATGCTTCTTCTGTCCGTCCAACACATGAAATATCAAAATCTGATCTTGGGATTTTCATAAAACTTACAGAGCACATTCACGATCCCCAGAAGATAAATCCAATGGTGACGGTGACCGCTGGACTTCTCTCCAGCGTCACCATCAGGTCATGTTATCAGACAACATCTCATTCCTGCTTCCCAGAGGATGAACCCTTCGATTCTCAGCTGGCAGCGTTCATCAGTTGCTCTGTTGGTCCACCACTTTGGTCCAGACTCAAACATCTCAACATCTACCAAAGTGACTGACACAAACATTCATCTTTCCCAGATGAATACCAGATTAACTTCAGCGCCATAACTACCCTTTTAATTTGTCTACTGCTTTGATTTCTGACCAAATACCTGCAAAACTAAATCAATGACTTTCCCATCAGCCTCAGATGTAGCTTGTATTTCATGCTAATTAGCAAATGTAAGCTGACACATGATGGTGAACACGGTACACATTTTGTCTGCTAAGCATCAGCATGTTAGCTTTGGCAGTGTAATGATCTTAGCATGCTAGCATTAGCATTTTGGTCAACATGGCTGAATTTGGTTGAAAAGTGAAAGCTGTTTTAGACGCCTGGTTACGTTTTGATTTCATTTCATGGAAATAAAGTCATTTAAATGATGATATACGTTGACACAGCTTTAGAATTTGAAGTCTGAAGATCAACCCTGATTCTAAAAACACTGCAGACTGTTCACTGACAGCACTTCTCTGAATGTTCCTGAGTCCAATCATGTGTTCACAAAGTGGTGAACCTCAGTTCCAGTCAAAAATATTAGAAAAGGTTCAAAAATATTCTTTCATTTTGAAATGAAAGTGCATCTGCAGGCTGCATCCTGAGAAGTGTCCTGAAGTTTGACGTTTCCACTTATTTGCTGTGGCTGTCATGCAGCACAGCACACGCTACAGGTGATGTTATGCAATAAGGGACTCTGCAGCATTAAAACAGCATATTTTCTCCTCTGCGCCGAGCTGCCTGCATGAATCAGCTCACTGTAATGGAGATTAAAAAAACAGTTTGAAGTAGCAGACAGAATCATTTGGCTCCTTTGTGTTAAACAGCTCCGCTTGTCATCCTCCCTGTTTGGGTATTAATGATAATTCTAGTGCAGGTTACTTTTCGGAGGAGAGTTTGATATTAAATCGCAGTAATCACAGTCATTTCAAACAGTGTGACGACTGCATTTCCAAAGCACATTTGCTGAAATTGTACCATGATTATTATTCGTACTTCAGTTTCTCTAGTGGGCGTCTCTCGATGCACAAAACACACACTCTCATCACATCTCTTATACACGACACATTTGGTCTTTATTCATGATTTATGTGCAATCGTTACCGTACTGAGAGCATCGGTGGAAGGAAACCGTCATCAAGCTAAACCTAAAATTGACTCACATTTGTGTCTTTTTAATGCCTGAACGTTAAAGTCAAAGGCAGGACAGACTGTTCGTTGCATTGGATAATTCAGAGAGTTCGATAAGCGTGAGACCGAGGGCGTCCTCATGTTAGAGCCTCTGAAATGTGGCTGGGACACACGTCTGTCATTGGTTTTAACAGAATGAAGACGTAACCCACTTCTGTCCGAGGCATCGTTTTTCACAAATCCATGAAAATGTTTGAACGTTTTTAAGGCTCCGAGCGTCTCACCAACATGCTTCTTAAATCTGTGGGCGGATGATCCTCGGATCCACTCGATCACTCAGATATTTACTCGAAAACATGAACAACAGGCAAATAACCAATTTCACTTCAGTCTGAGAACATGCGAAGTGCCGCTGACAGGCAAATCAATCATTTCGGAGTATTATTACTTACTATTAGTGCTGCATCAAACAAACTGAATGCCATGAATCCAGACTCTGCCTCAGAAAACTCCCACTCTGTCACCCACACCGCCGAGCACTCGCCTGTAGAAGGACGCCGCTGTCTTGCTCATGTCACGGCAGCAGTCGTATTTATAGAGACATGAAAGCGAGTCGTCCTTTAGCGCGGCGCACAGCCTGGCAGAGAGTTTTGTTCTTGAGTGGAGGGGCTGGCTCTGAATACAAGGACTACTTAATAGACGATGTAATGGAGTCTGACAAAGATGCAGGGAGATGAGTGGCCCTGACGCTCTCTGCCTCTGCTCATGGAAAGCTTCAGGTCAAGTAGAAAAGAGCTGAAACTGAAACCTTCAGTCTGTTTCCTCCAGTACAAACACCACCTCAAAGGAAATGATGAGCTGTGGGTTAGTCTGCACGTCTGAAGGCAGCGTCGAAATGTCCACGTCTTACTTCTTCCACCTTGATCTTACTCTCAGATTTTCACGTTACTGTACCTACTTGTCCCATTTTACTTCAACATGTGAATATTGAGAAATAAAACCCTAAAAAAAAAAACAGCAGCTGCAAAGAAAATCACAGGAAAGTCCAGAAAAAACAGCATCTCTGTGCAGAATGACAATGCTCTCTCACTAACAGTCCACTGAAAATGTCCGTCCAAGACACGTTTATCCAAGTAAATTAAAGGCTGTTCTTGAATCATTTGGAGTGCATGAACGGTTTGAAGTGCTGCTGCCACTGAGTTTGAACACAGTGTTCAAAGTGTTTTTTTCTTTCTTTTGTACATATGAATATATGTTTTGGTAAACAGATGCTTTCAGGTGACCTTATCTGGATATTATTAGCTGGAAAACACAAGTTCAATAAAAACTGATAACAGTAGCACAGAAATCTAAATTTGGTCGTGTATATTCATATTTGAGGTATCTATATCTACACTATGGCTTTATATTTTATGCTGAGGCCATTTGAGATATTTATCACTTCTCATTGTGTGTAACGTCCCTTTAGCGCTGAGATCCTAATTTAAATAACATATCTGTGTGTTCACATTCTCATTGGCTGTTCAAAGCGTCGGTCATCTGCAAACTCAGCTGCGATTGGCTCGAGCTTCACTGAAAAACAGAACCAGGCCCGTCTGCTCAACTCAGCCTGTTATTGGCTGCTCTGGTCGCTAGGCTATTTGGCGACTCGTGATTGGTCAAACAGGCCTGTGCCTCTGTAGATGTTTCCGGAAGTAAAGAGGAAACGTAGGAGACAGGCGGAGGACGAGCGTGGCGCTAATTTGAAAGGAGGAAACATGTTTCTGTGGACTTTTTCACATTTTGGACTAAATGTCTTCACTGCAGTGGATCCTCTGGACCTTTGTGGACGTTTTAGCGATCTGTGGCTCAATGAGAGACGTCAGCGGTGAGTTTCCTCAACACGGCGTCAGTCTTGAAAATGGTTTTATGTCTGTTTCAGGCGTTTAGTGAGCCTCATGTCGTGATTAGAAGGTTTGCATCAATCGATTCACGTGAATCTTAACTTTCTTACGGTGTTTCAGACGAGGTTAATGCTAAGGTCGCGTTTGATTCAATGGACGGGAAGAAAAATTAACTAAAGTGAATTCTGCTCCGGCCCGCGGGTGGGCTGCTGGAGAGGTGACGTGAGGAAAGGTGAGGACAGGTGAGGAGACGTGAGGAAAGTGAGGACAAAGACAAAGCGCTGGTTGTTTAGGTTGGAGGACATGTTCAAGGTTAAATAGTTTGAATGTCAAACCGATGGGCTGTGAGCTGCAGATCAAAGGCCGCTGTAGGGTTGGTGGTTCAATCCCTGGTTCCTCCACAGACTGTGGAGGTCTGTGGGGGTCTGTGGAGGTCTGTGGGGGTCTGTGGAGGTCTGTGGAGGTCTGTGGGGGTCTGTGGGGTCTGTGGAGGTCTGTGGGGTCTGTGGGGGTCTGTGGAGGTCTGTGGAGGTCTGTGGGGGTCTGTGGGGTCTGTGGGGGTCCTGGCAGCCTAACAGTTAAAGTACAAAAGCTGCAGTGTCCCCACTTCACTGTCGATTACTGAATAGAAAATGTCAAAAGACAAACTGATGAGCAGGCGACGCCTCCCACTCAGAGCTTTTGTTTTTCCTCTTTTCAGCTCAGCTCAGAAAGTCTTTACTGATGTGGACGCCAAAAACGCTGGCGGCAAAAATACAAAAAACCATCAAATGAAGAAATGGTGGCTGAGGTGTTGCCTTCAGAATAATCCACCTGCGGGTCTGATTACAGTCGACAGATGAAGAATTATTTGGTCTCTCGTGAATCCGATTGGAGGAAAAAATCACATGAATGCACCACTTTAGTCCAAGTGTGAAATTTGTAAAAGTTGAAACACGACGTTGAATTAAAACGACTTCCTGTTGGATCAGAGTTTGAGACGAGAAGTGAAAGCCGAGGAGCTGCGTTCGATGAAGGACGTCCAAACAGACGAGCCTTCGTTTCTGCTTCAGCTCCAGACCTGAACTTTACCTTCACGCTCATTCTGACTTCACTCAGCTGATTGGCTGACGGTTGGTCAGACATCACCTCGCTCAGGTCAGACTCTGCTGCTTTGAATCGCCTCCTCTCCTCTCCTCTCCTCTCCTCCTCTTCCTCTCCAGGTTCTACATGAATCTGTGTTTTCTCTCCCTCTTTGTATCTGCTCCTTCCTCGGAGGCCTCGCTCCTCCTCGACTCCCCCTGAGACTTCACTTCCCCTTCTGTTCGCGCGCCTTCTTGTTCTCTTTGGGTTGCTTTGTTTCCCTCCATGTTCTCGCTCTTGTCATTTAGATGCTTTTATCGACTCCGGTCATGTCTGCGCTTGTCGGCTTCGTTTTGTTTTTGCTGTGTGGCTCTTTTTGGCGTGAAGACGTTGGATTTCCATAATCCTCTTTGTTGTTTATCTTGAACTCGACTGTAGAACCGAGATATCTGCTTCACTTCTGTCTTTTCTGCCTTTACACTTTATCTTTTTTTAATCTTCTCACTTGTGTGGAAACAAACATTTAGTGTTTCGGCTGCTTTTATCCTGAGCGTGATGTGTAATGGATACAGACCGAGACAATCAGGTCAAGTGAAAACCTCGTATCTCCCTCATGTCTGGTGTCCACGAACTCAAAAACAGCATTGAAAAGCAACTTTTACTCCTGGTCCGAACGAGAACAGCTCGTCTGAGCGAGCAGGTGATTACGATCCATATTCATGTTTATTGTTAGGCGGCGACCTCTAGTGGCTGTAGTAGTCATGACAGGAGCAGAAGAGGAAGTCAGGTGACACAGTATCGAATCAAATTTCGCAACGTTAACCACATGAGGACGAAGGACGACGAAGGTCCATCTGTCTCTGGGACGCTCCAACTGTCACGCGTCCTTTTCGGGGTCACTGGCAGTTGGACTGTTCAGTCGTCTCGTTATGAGGACGAGTTGAACGTTCGAGCTGAATGAATGTGTGAGAAGTGATGCAGACAAAAGTATATGATACTACATATCTACATATCAGTATCAGTATTCCGTGTGCGACGATGTGACCTCAGCCTCTCGTTCTGTTTTCTCATCATTCAATCGTTCCTTGTTTTTTCTTTTTATCAGACAATCTCTTTTCTGCTGTTACGCTGCAAATTTCCCCTCTGTGGGATTAAAAAAGGATTATTTTATCTTATCTTATTTTGCATCATTTATTTTCATTATTCTTCATTCTTTTTTTTTGCCTTTGTGAATTTGGTGAATATTTAGTACATTAACGTCCATATTTGATCATTAAAGTTTCTGTGCTGTCAGACTAAAAATCAAACTCACTCTGTCGTCTGTTTTCTTGTCGTTGCAGATCCTGTCAGAGCCTCCTCAGCGCGACGTTAACATCCATCATTACCCAGAATGCCACAGGTGTGAGCCCTCCAGGTGACCCCACTGACCGCCCTCCACCCCCTCGACCGCCCCGTAGCCAATCAACACATCCTCCTCAGGGGTGCCATGGCAACTGCATCCGTGCAAAGCCTCAGCGGTCCCCAGCTGCTGCGGCGAGGACGCTGAAGTGGGGAAAAGGATTCTGGGTGTTTTTGATGGACTTGGTTTTGAGCTGCAGAGGAGCGTGGGAGTTTATCCGACTCTAAAAGAGCCTTTTCTTTGTTGCTGGATCCTGTTTGGTGCTGTGATGAACTGGAAGCTCGACGCCTTGACGCTGTGGATGTAAGGTCGTTTTAAAAAAACTGGACAAAACAAGACGACTTTTTACTGTTTTCTTTTTTTTACACCATTTGGCAGGATGTGGGCTCACAGGAGGTGACGTGCTGCTCGTTCTGCCATGTAGCGACCTGCAGAAACCTCCCAGAAACTTTTCCTCCGACCGCGGCCATTTTTAACACGCCGAGAGCAGCTGGATGAATGACCGCACACACAACAAAACACACACTCCGAGCGAGGAGTTAGAAGGCGCTACCAGGTTATTATTGGCCCCGGCGCTTCCTATTTTCGTCTTTAATCTTTGTATTCTGAGTAATCATCTTTTTAATTAATGGCGACGGCGGCGTGAAATCTTCCCTCGCCTCCGCCACTCTACTTCCCGCCGCCGCCAGAGACACCTGAAACCAATTAGCAGCAGCAGATCTAGATGGGGATTAGACACTGGAAGAGCAGGAGAGATTAGATACAAACAAAGAGGGAAAAAACAGAAGAAGAAAAAACGGAGGCGAGAGGACGGCGAGGATCCCGTCAGTCATCCCGGGTAATCGATAGGAGGGAGGGGCAGAGGGCGGGGCGGCGGGGAGGATATGGCGAGATCAGGGTCACAGCAGACAGCAAAGATAACAACTAGTTGTGAGTCAGCAGGAAGGGTTGACTGTAGGAGCCCCGAGTCTTGACTGACAGGCGCTCCGGCCGGCCTGGGCTCGTCATCATTACCTGCACTGTGTGGGCGAGCGAGGAAGGGACGTACAGAGAGGGAGAGAGAGAGCGAGAGGAGACTCCTGGCTGGTCGCCACCATCAGGGCCAATTAGGAGAATTTGATTATATGCCTTAATCTTGGCAGTCAGGTGGAAAAGCAGACAGGAAGAGAAAGAGGAGGCAGAGCAGGTGCCACCGACACACACCATTATCTCCACCCGTCTCTAATTGAGTTTGTTTCGGCCCCTGTTGTGTGTTTTCTTCATCTCGCCCACAAACCAGATCCAGAAGTTTCCAGGAAGTGGAGAGGAAGTGTTCATTTTTCACGTTCTGGCGTCGCGACAACAGAAACACCATCCTCTGTGTGTTCTTTGGCCCTGTCGCAGACGAGCAGAGATTCGCTCGGTCTGGAGGACGTTTCCTTCCTTCTCCTTCCTCCGTCCAGATTTGTCTTCTTCTTCTTCCCAAAGTGGACGTGTCCTGTCTGGAAGTTTCCCTGCAGCCTCCACAGTTTCTGTCAAGCTCCATGAGATAAAAGCGAAAGGGACTGATAGACGAAAATAAGAAAGAGACAGAGACAGCAAGGGACTGAATCTGGAGAGGACGGAGCAGAGACATCGCTGCCTCGGTCCCAGACACCCCGAGGTTCCCGCCAACGCTCCCCAAAGCTTCACCTCCTCTTTTTAAATTCCTCTTCTCCCCGGAGCTTTTCCCAGCTCTCCTCCTTGTGGATCGTATAATCTGCACCGCCGTCCGTCCGTCCCTCCGTCCGTCCATCTGTCTGTCCCGGACCCCGCCGAGATTAAACTGGCTTCCATCATCCGAGGGAATCTTTTGATATCGGCTCCTGGTGTCGTCATCTTCATTCTGTGAGTACATCAGTTTGTTGCTCTTCCTCTCTTCTGCCTCTTCGCCTCCCTCGCTCACTCTGGTCCAGCAGCTTGACAGCTGGCCTCCTCTGTCTTTCCGCCTCCCTTTTCTCTCCCAGCAGTCTCCTCCTTTCCGTCTTTCTTCCTTTATTTCTCCTGCAGACTGTTGACAGTTGATGCAGCTGATGGATGAAAATAACACAGAAAACAGTGATTGTCTTCTTGGAGTCACTGTGGTGACTTTCCTTAAATGCAGTGTTCGTATGTGGCGTCGAAGCTTCTCAAGTTGACTGATGGCCTTTTTACGTTTAAGTTTCCTTGTTTTGCCCACACACACACACACACACACACACACACACACACACACACACACACACCTGTATTTCCCAGAATAATTGCATGTTTTGGCTCCATTAATCTTCTATGCTAATTGCCACTAAAAGCATTGTGGGAGAGCAGGCGGTGCAGGACTGACCTGCCTCAGCCTGACTGGACCAGGAGGGTCGGCCTTTGCCTGATGTGGATACACGTCTGATGTGGACACACGTGGGTCTTTGTCTGATGTGGACACACGTGGGTCTTTGTCTGATGTGGACACACGTCGGTCTTTGTCTGATGTGGACACACGTCGGTCTTTGTCTGATGTGGACACACGTGCTGTGCGTCTGGAGCAGATGGTCCCTGCAGCGTCTGCAGTCTGTCCTTTGTGTGGTCCTTAAAGATGATGATGGTGTATTTCCCATCAATGTGTGAACTGGGACTGTGTGGGTGGAGCTCGCTTCGCACTCGTCACCTCCGCTGTGCAGATTCAGGGACGCGAGGACTCAAACGCAGTGAGCTGATTGAGTCGCCTGCAGCTTTCTACATAACCAGGACTTCTACAGTCGTGTTCTAAGGGCTCCTCTGAGTCGCGGGCTGGAACGACACCCACAAAGCCACAACATGCACATTTATGAGAAATGTGAGAGTTCAAAATAAACCTGAATGATGCTTTAATGATAACAAAGAGGAACAAAGTGCTGCTGGGCGCTGAGTGTTGTCGGTCGGTGAATGCTGCTTATTTACTCGATGTTCGCTGGAGCCTGTGAGCTCCGAGGCTCTGACGGCGCCATGTGACAAACGGTGTTTTATGGTGCCGTTAAAACACGACCGGCAGGTGATATTTACCGCCTCAGCATTAACAGCTTCTTATCAAACATGCCATTAGCTTTAATCATTCCTCCTTCTCTGCTGCTGCTGTTCTTTCACCTTTCAGTCAGAGAAACAAGGGAACAATCAGTCAGCGTCTCCTGAACGAGCTGTCAGTCAAACTGGACGGATGCTGGGAAGTCTCAGGGTACTTTGCAGGTCAGAGGTCAACCAGATTGACCCCTGATGGGATCGATTCGCAGCCAGAAGCAAACATGTCTCCTCCCGGCTGAGATGAATGAGACGGCAGTCCCACGCCGGCGAGCAGGACTGTTTCATGTGTGAGTCCTCTGTTCCTGACGGAGGGCAAATCCGGGTTGGAAACTTTCCACTTTTCTTAACGGGGGAGGATGACAGTGCCGTGAATCCTCTGGGAGCTTCACACACTTTAAGTCGTGCCATCAGATCTTTGATTTCCCTCCTCTCAGGGAGCTCTTGGTTTAAGTTTGTTTTATGAAAATCAACCTGCGCAGACTTGAAACTTGCTGGAGACAGAACATCCATCGCAGTGAGCAGCGTCACCTTCATCATGTCTTATTCACCTTCTCTCCACTGGAATAGTTTTCGGCAGTTCCCTCTCAAGTCTCGGGTGTCAGAGAGTCCTTGAAACCACAAACGAGTCGTGATTTCACAGCCGAACTCACGACGTCACTTCCTGCTCACCCTCTCTTTGTGGTCCCCTTCTCAAAGCTGCATTGGCCCGTGATGCAGGGGTTATTTAGATTTTCTGTCCTCACTTCTCAGTCCTGTATGTTGGTGTTGTGTTTTTGACTTAAGATACAAAATGTCCCACAGAGTTGATTAAAAAACCAGTAAAACCGTAGAAAGACCAGCAGCTTCACACAGAAACAACCCCGAGATCCACTTTAAGACACTGGGAGGGAATTTAAATGACGGGCGGCTTCACTGAGGAGCAGGAGGTCACTGCGGTGTAATTATTACGGGGGTGGAGGTGAAAAATGACCCACAGATGAGCTCCAGACGGGATTAAAGTCAGTGACCAGAGCAGGTGAGGAATAAATTAGAACCAGTCCGCCTCCACCGCACATAAATCCAGTGTGAATGAGGCTGAAGGTGTTTCATCTGCCCTCCATACAGTCTTTGATCTCACCTTTGTCACTCATCTCCTTTATCCCCTTCTCCTCTATCCTCCTCTCCTGCAGCCTTCCTTCCTCCTCCTCTTCCTCCCGTCAGCGCGTGTCTGAGTGCGTCATGGTGGGCGTTCGGTCCGGCGCTCCCTGCATTCAATCTTTCATGTTTTTTATGTCTGATAAGAGAACGAGCCTCGGAAGTGATGTTCCTGCGTAGGAGGAGAGAATCAATAAAGCTTTATTCAGCTGCTGGATCCCTGCGTGTGTGTGTGTGTGCACACGTGTGTGTTCATGTGTGTGCATGCATATGAGCAAATATTGCTGCGTGTGTGTTTGAGGCTCAGTGATGGACTGCAAGTGTGTGTGTGTGTGTGTGTGTGTGTGTGTGCGTGTGCGTGTGTGTGTGATGTGAATTTTGATGTGAAGTGATCGGGGCGAGCTGCGTGCTGAGACGAGCTCCTGCGCGACCTGATTGGCTGATTATGAGCGAACGTGTGTCTCTGGACGCAGCCTGTTCATGAAGCCAGCGAGCTGTGGAGAGTCGCAGCGGATTTGATGGACATCAGCCTTTTGCTGCTTTCGTTAGGAGGTCCAAAGTCCAGGCACCAGTACGCCTGCTTTTATTTTGAAAGGTGTGATTTCGTGTGTGACAGGAAGTACGAGCTGAAAAGGAAGGAAGAGCAACACCTGAGCGTAAATGTTTGGTGTGGACACAAAGTGGTGAGATCAGCAGTTTGTCTGCATTAAAGTGTTTTCAGCACATTTCACAAAAATGAGTTTTTTATGTGAATATAGTCAAAAAGCAGCGTGATGACGGACAGTAATCACCAGCAGTTCTGGTGCATCTGGACGTTTCATCGCCGCTTCTCACCTGAGACGCATTTCGGGCTCTTAATGGATCGCCTCCTCTGATCCGCGTGCAGTTCATGGTGTTCCCCTGGAGAAGACTGAATTTTAAGAAGCGAGTTTAAGATGTTCTGAAACAAAATCCTGATGTACGAACCTGCTTCCAAACCGCTGAATTATTCCCACATCTTTGTTTTTTGTTGGAACGTCTGAGCCAATCAGAGCTTCAGGGGCGGGATTAAGAACGAGGACCGCAGGGACGATGACATGGATGCAGCTGTGCGGCAGAAATAAGAACTGTTAAATCAGCAGATTTCTTCCATCCATGTGACAAACTTGACGTTAAGCGCGACTGGCAGCTGAGGCCTCTGTGTCGGTGGGACGAAAGCCCCCTCCCAACAGAAAACAGCAGCATGAGCGTAATGAAGTGAAGACAAAATGGCAGTTCAGCGTGTTCATCGGGCGTGTGAAGTACAGAAACAGAGTATTTGTACTTTGCGACCCCCCGCCGTCGTCGCAGCGGCGGTGCTCTCTCCCGGCTCTCGGTCCATCAGCAGAGCTCTGGACGCTCCGTCCATTGTTCTGTGTTTTCACAGACAGCTGCTGAGGATCGTTTGGAAAAACCTGCCTCTGACTCACCTGTTTGTGGTGACTCATCCACAAAACAGCTGAAACTCTGCAGGAAGATATTTAAACTGGGTGAAATGGGGACACTTCTATAAAGCCGAGAGGCTGTATCCTTCAGCTATTAAGCACGCTATCATGGAGCGGCTTTAACTTGGAACGGCTCTGCCTTTAAACTCGGCCACATCCATCCAGACTCCATTAGGTGCCACAATCAGCCGCGGCTCCTAAAGAGCTTCTGTCTGGGGACACTATTACCTGCAGTAAGTAACGGCGGAGGAAGATAACGATTATGGAGCCTCCATCATTTTTCCTCTTCCTGTGCAAACCACAGGTGGAGAGAGCTCAATGGATGGAGGGTGTAGGGGGGCCAGACCTCCTCCGTCACTGTCTGGGCCGCACGCTGCATCGCGCCGATAATTGAGGGAGCCGTATTGATATCCCGCTTGTCCGCGATGAAGGAAATCACCCCTATTTACTGTTAATGGCTCCGAGTGGAGACGGACGCTTTGACGCTGCGCAGAAAGCAGAGCAGCTGCGGGGCAGCGGGGAGAGTTCACCTCCAAATTAGCCTGGAAAACAAAAAAAGAATTACAGGTTATAAAGCAGGATTTAGTTCCAGCATTCGAGCTTTTGTCAGGAGAGGCGCTGGGTAAAAGTCAAGCAGAAAGCACTCTCTTTACTGAATTGCCTTCATTCTTCTCATTATTTTCATTGCAAAAGCTGAGCTGCTGCAACAATAAACAAGATAAACAAGACAAGGCGAATCAAAGTGCTACTTAGAGGCCATTGTCCTGCAGAAAGCTCTCATTACATCAGTGCTGCTGGCTGCTTTTCTTCTTTATCGTTCAGTGCAGAAATAGAGCTGCGACGTGATCATAATAAGGGCTGCAGATCCAAACTGAACGCTGTGACTCCCCGAGCGTGTCTGCAGCACCGAGCATCAAACGTGTCGGATCAAATCAGACGTTTAGAGCCAAGTCGAATCAAATGATCGGTCAGACTTCTGCTCGTCTTTGCTCATTCTTCGATCGGCAGCGTCTTGATCTGAACTGAGACTGGAGTTATTTCTGAATATCAGCTGTTATTTCTGACCGCTGAACCCTGAAAACCAGCAGCCTTCAGCTGTCACGTCAGTCTGAACTGCATTTGTGTTTAACAGGGTTAAAGTCATAAATATGCTGATTTCATGTTTTTCAGAGCTCATATTTGTTTTTATATCATTGATGACTTTCACTTTAATTCAGTGTTGTTGTTTTATTTTGAAAGAAGCTCCAGCTGATGGAGGACAGCCGTCTGGTGGAGTCGACGCGCTGAATCAAGCCTTCTGCTCGTCTGTCTGGGGCCTCGTTCTGACGCCGCTCGTTGCTGTAATGATGTTAGAGTTACATGTGATTCTGAGCTGGTGGGTTGATGTTTCAAAGGTCAGCTCCAGCGCTCTGAAAGACGGAGGAAGGAGATCACATCTGATGCGGACGCTGATTTATCCATGACCGTGGAAACGCGGTGTCCCAGTTATGACGAGTCGTGTCGGTAATAAGATGTGAATTATTCATATGGACTGAGATGGATCTGGCGGGGCTGCGTTGTGTGTTGACTCCTGGTGGAAGCAGACGCATGTTGACTGATGGTTGAGTGGAGCTGGAGCTGACGGATGGTGCTTTGAGGCCTCTGTGCTCCGTCATGAATGGTGGTGTCTTACAGTCTGCACAAAGGTTCTGTGCACACATTTGTTTTTCATCTCTAAATTAGTGTCATCGTGTGTTATGATTTTATTCATCTCGTTCCACAGAAAAAAGCCTTTTTAGGGTTGTTGGATCTGATTCTCACTGCAGCCGACCTGGCGTGCGTGTTTACATCTTTACTTATTAACACTCTGTAAACTGTGTTCAGTGAAGCAGCTCGTGTTGACTCGTCCGGTCAAGCCGTCACGTTACATGTTCTAAGTGTTAGACGTTGTGTTGTGTTGTGTCCAGCCACCAGTAACCACCTCTTGTCCTAACTAGCCAACTGCAGCCCGTCATTCATGGTCCCCAGTAGCGACCAGCAGTCCTTTAGTATGGAGTACCCAGTAAGCACTGGCAGCCTAGACCAGTCCCCAGGAGTCATTGGTTGTCTGCAGTAGTTGCTGTGAGTCTTCACTGGTGTTTCCCAGTAATAACCAGTCACAGTCATTGTGCTCTTAGGCCACCAGCTGTCATTGGTTGGTCAAAAAAAACAAAAAAAAGCAACTAGAAGTTCAAACTGGAAGGAGCATCTGTACGCAGAGACGCAGAGGACAAAATGTCCTTATCTACATCCCCAGTAGACACCAGTGGTCCTAACCGGCCCAGTAATCAGTAGTTACCTGTGTAGATGGCAGTCGTCCTCAATACTTGTTGCCACAAGCTCTCAGCTGCTTCCAGCTGTGCCTGGTAGACATTTGTAGTCTCCAGTAAAAACCAGTAGCTTCTGGCTTTTACTGACTACAAGTCAATGAGAGGAAGTAAACGGACGTGTGTCTGTGCTGCATCACTTCCCCCTCTGAGCCCTCTGAGCTGAGCTCCATACGTTAGATGTTAAAATGACTCCATGAATTGTTCACCTCGCCTGCGGCGGCGTTAACGAAGCGCCGGCTGGCAGGTGAACGGCGTTTGGCTCGTGATGGATTTGTTTTCTGCTCTGGACGAAGTCACATCCAGAAACCCCATCAGCGTCCCGTGATGGAGGCATCTGTCAGACTGTGCGAGTGTCTGCCCTGAACGTTAGCTCACCTGTACAGGTGTGAGTCTGTCTGCGAGTGCTTTGCAGCAGCGGCGCCCTGCTCACGTATGGAAGCCCTGACCTTTCCACGAGGAGCGCAGAGTCCTCCTGGAAGCTCTGATCTCTTCTCGATTCTGCCTCTTCAGTGCACTTCAGGCGCGATGGGAGACGGAGATGAAGAGGCTTCAGAACGTGGAGCGTGAAGTAAAGCAGACGGCTCGATTTATGGAAAGTTGTCCAGATTCCAGCGTTGATCAGATAGAAAAGATCAGCTCCTGAACGACTCGACACAATTTTACGTTTTCTAATTGTAGTTTTTATGCTTAAAGGAACAAACATGATACTTTATGAATGTGCACCGTCTTACTGAAACCGTGGCAGAGGATGAAGGTCCGTAAAGTCTGAATCTGCAGTGACTGTTGACTAATTTCACGACATCTTTGGACGTTAAGAAGCTCAGACAGAGAAGATTCAGTCAGTGAAAATGAGCATTGACAGGATCACTTTGACACTTCAGGAGGTCAAATCTGACAGAAGCACACATGATTCGCAGTTGGTGGCGTCCGCGTGGTGAACAGGCGGGACGATCCTTTAAAGGCTGGAGCGGAGACGCAACTCCGAAACAATTCCTCCAACTTTTCAGATAATTGTCTGAGGAATCGATGCTAACTGGCAGTGAAGAACGAGCTGTGATTATGCAGCAGAGTCTCCGCAGACGTTCGGGCTGCAGATCAGACCCGCGGTGGCGTTATGCTACGATAAAAAATCAATTAGCGCTCCCGCTGATGCTTCAAATCTGTAGTTTCCAGAAGCCAAATGAGAGCGTCACATGACGCAGGTCAGTGATCACCGGCGGAGGATTTGGGCTTTAAATCATAGGAAATAACAGCAGGCTGTGGTTCCCGTCTCCCAGGGGATTGTGGGTATTTTTCTGGGGCACAATGTGCTAATGAACAGGACGCAGAGCTTTAAAGGAGCTGTTTTAACAGCTTAGCAGCCATCACACTGGAACACACACAGAGAGATACACACACACACACACACACACACACACACACACACACACACGCTGTATGAACAGGAAACAAACATCTTGTTTTTCATCAGTAAAGACTCGTTAGAATAATAACAATGACAGAATCCTTCCAGGTGAAAACACAAAGTCTTTAAATTCATCATTATTCAACATCCATGTTTTTCAGTTTCACAGCAACGTTAAATTCAGGTGAATGACTTCATTGTTATTTTGCATTAAGCTGCTTAAAGTCTGTGACGTTCAGACATTTTTTTAATCCATTTTTCCTTCATATTTTCTTCTGAAATGCATCCATTGATGTAGTTTTACACTTCTATGAGACAGATTGTTTATGTGGAACCAGTCGATCCTACATTTCCCACAATGCACCTCAGCAGTGTCTTTCGTTAGACGTCCGCCTGCCTGGTAAATGCTGATGTTTGTCAAACTGCACGCCAGCACTTTATAATGCTAGTCTCCATATCCAAGATTAGACGACCCCGATGACATCACTGTGACATCATCAGGGGTTATTTTGTCCACCTTGACTAAACTCCTCCAGGGGACACGATAGAGCTGATTTCACAGGCTGAGGAGGATTACCGATGAAGAGCAGACAGATTTAAATATATGGAAACACACACACTCTCTCTCTCACACACACACACACACACACACACACACACACACACACACGCTCACTGTACACCTGCCAATTTACTGCTGCATGCTCAGATAACTAACAATGACAAACACACAGTCAGTGAGCTGCTTAGTCAACGCTGCTCAGTGGAGCGTCGCAGCACTGCTGGCTGCTTTACTGCAGCACATGGAGGGACCAAGTGAAGCAGCTCTGCAGCACACGCACACACACACACACACACACACACAGACGCTGCTGTTGTCTCCCAGCTGTGCTGTGGGCAGAGGATGGATGCTGGTGGAGGTTTGGGGTCAGAGCAGCAGTTTCACCCGCTGAAGTTTGTCATGTTCTCTGTTTTGTGTGACCGTGTGTGTGTGTGTGTGTGTGTGTGTGTGTGTGTGTGTGTGTGCGTCTCTGTGTGTCTTTTGTCAGGATGAATTTGTGTTTCTGCCAGTTTTCTGGAGGAGCAGAACACCTGCAGCTTCCGTGCAGCACACCTGACACTCACACGTTACTGATTAGAGGACGTCCAGGTTCAGGCGTAAACACCGCTGAGACCCGTCCGCTCACGTGGAGCTCCGGCTTGGATGTGTCAGCGGCCTCCATCAGGTCGGGAGGAGCTGGAATAGATGAGCCGGTGAAGTGCTGTGTTTCAGTCAACTGTCTCATGATGGGTGGGACGGCTGTCTTGACCTTGGACTGACTCAAAGGACGTTCAGCTCAGGGTCCACTGTTGACCCTGAGCTGAACGTCCTTTGAGTCCTGTCACACATAAAAAACACTGAGTGAACGCTGAGTTGAAGAACGCGGCGTCCTGTGTGAAGCTCGAGCAGCTACATGTGTTGAGGTTTACTGCTTCCTGTCACTGTGGACCCTGATGTGTTGATGCTGGTTCGCTCAGATTGTGAACATTTCCTTCTTGGCAACAGCTGCGCAATTTCAATAAAGCCTCTCATAAAACGGACGTACTGACAGAATAACAGCGGTATGAAAAGGAAATCTGTCTTTCAGTGGTGGTCCTGGCTTTCCTCTGCTCTGTTGGCTGTTGTGCTCTGTGACTTTGGGGCTCCTCAACGCTGAAAGTGTTGAAATACATCGTTGATTTCTCGCCTCACAGGACACAGTAGGCGAGGTCGATCATCAGTACCACGTCCGGGTATTTATGGCAAACTGCAGGTTTTCTTTTGTTTGCATACTGCACACTGTGTGCTACGTTTTGGGGAAATCGGTGCACACTGCTGGTCCAGCAGGCTTGAGCCAGGGCTGAAGTCGTGCCAGGCCGATGAGCTGACGGACAGCAGGTGGGCAGGTTCAGCAGGTGTTCCTCATCAGCGGGGATCCAGGAGCCAGGAGCGTGAGAGAGGCGACCACGGGGGGGAGAGGAAGCATATGGAAAGACAGGGAGGAAAGTGGGACGCGATCAGAACGGAGACAAACCCAACAGCTGTCACCAGATCCTCATTCCTGTATTGTTGCATTCTGGCTGGTGAATGATGCTCGACTTCACCAAACCAAAGGACGTTTGTGGCTCTGAAACGAGCTGGATGTGACGGAGTCTGACACCAACCGTTAATGCAGGCGCTGCATCATGTTAGCGGCTAGTTTTTGTCACATCCAGCAAACACAGAGCAGCGCGAACGTCCCCTGAGAGTCGAGTTTGTGTCCATCTGATGAAACCGATCCAGCATTCGCTCCTTTTAGCTCTGGCTCGGTCTCTCCTGACTCCTCTGACTGACTGCTCAGCAGATCGTGAACAGTTTCTTTATCGGAGCTCGTTTGAGACTGAATCAGGAAATGTGCAGCAAAACCAAAACCAGGAGGCTAAAAGAGGCTAAAGATCTCTGCAGGGCTGCGGTTTGCAGTTTGGATTTGATGCATTTTGATGTTTGTGCTTTTATTCGTGGATGACTTTTGTTCTTTCCACTGTATATGACAGTTGCACCATCGGCCCCTGGGGGCCCCGGGGAACAGGAGCAGGACGGCTCGGTGCTGCAGTACAACTGGTCACAGACACTGAAAGACATTCAGCGACACTGAGGGACACAGAGACAGGAGGACATGCAGCATGGCGTCTGAGGACGGAGCAGAACCTGAAGCGTCTGATGACGTAACGAACGCTCCCAATGAAATGAAATGTCCCTCAAACATGTAATAAACCCGCTTAACTTAATGAACTGCTGCTTAATGTAATAACATCATTAGGAAAGAAAACCCTGCGCCAATTTATTTCAGCACATTAAAGACTTTCATTGCATTTTGTCCCCATTTAAAGAGACGTTTTAATACATTTTGAGTGATTATGGCCGTGAGTACATTATCAGCCGCTCCCAGGAGAGAAAGGAGAGGAGATACAAACAGGAGAAAAGGATAATCAGTGCTACACACAGCTCGGTGTGTGTCACGCTCACCCACACACACTGAGACCAGCGGGAGGCTGACGAGCGCCGCTCCTCACTGGGAGGCGTCATTATGGATCTCCATCTCTTTTTAATTTGTCATCGGTGTCGCAGGGATCGTCCCAGGGCGAGCAGGCGGGCGGCTTCACGGGACGCACCTCCGCTCCCTCGTTTCTGCTCGCCATGTGGGGGGGGGGAGGAAAATGGATTCTTCTGTCCAGATAAAGGAGCGTTCTGCTGTTTTACATCCCGCCTTTTTATTCAGCGGCTTCGTGTCTGACGTTCATTACAGCAGCAGCAGTTTTTTATCTGTGGCGCCGTTAAATCAACTTCATGTAAGAATTAGTATTTTTGTAGTTTGAAATGAGAGTAAACCACATTTCTTTGTTTGGACTGTTGGTCAAATAGAGTTCGAACTCATCTTTTAGAGCTTCTGTGAATTATTAACATGGATTTTTTCACTATTTTCTGACATTTGACAAAAGCATTCATTTATTTATCAGTCAAGAAAATAACCCTCATATTAATCAATAATGAAATGGGGTCATGGGGAGGCGTCAGAGCGTCAGCAGCTGCTCTCATTATGTTCCATGTAAACACACACGGCTGTAATGAGGCCGTTTTAAAGTGCCGACGCAGCAGAAAACAACTTGTTCCAGACCTGTTTCGTCGATTGACGCATTCAGGCTGCTGTACTCTCATCTTTCAGCACTTTATGAAAATATTCTTTGGTGTGACGTCTATAGTTTGAAGATAGATGCTGTTTGTTTGCCAAAATCCCAGCATGCCTCAGTGAACCGCCGGCCGGCAGCTTCGGGCGAGTAATTTCACCCGCTGTGGTGGAGAAGCTTCGCGGCTGAGAGGCTGCAGGTGCTCTAATTAAACTTAATTCAATGCAACATTTTCAAATCCCCTCCTGAAAAACTCACTTCCCTTCACGTTATCCTTTCAGTTTACCAAACTAAGTCAATTTCGGTTTTGGAAAGTTGCAAACATTGGCCACATTTCACACTTTGAAACTGCGATCTTTGGAGTTTATCAGCTGCACTGAAGGAAGACAAATGTGAATGTGAAGCGACTGGAAACACGTTAACGTTTGATCACAGATGAATTATCTGTCGCTGTGTGAAGGCGGACGTGAGGATCGACACGTGTTTGAAGGTCTTCAGCTTTGTTTCCTGTGTATAAACGGTGCTGAAGACACTTTCTGCTGTGAACCTCTTTGATGTCGATCCAGCTTCCTGTTCGACGCTGCCGCTGAAGCTCGTCGCTGAATGTCTTCCTGACGTTCAGAGCCGAAGAAGCTGTTCAGTTGTGCACTGACTGACTGGTGGTCTGAACACAACAGCATAATAGTGTGTAATTAGTCCAATCAGGTACATTGTTGCTAGGCTGCCAGAGGAGCCCGTGCTGTGTGCTGCTGTTAATGAGGGGAGCTGCTGTTGGCCCTCAGCTACTGCTAAATTGCAAATCAGGCGCTTTGAGTCACAGCTCTGCTCAAAGTTAATAGAGTGTATTCAGGGACAGGTTGTTGTTGTTTGTGCTCAGCCCCCTCGGTGTTATTGACATGAAAATAAGCAGGCAGCAGACGACGGCTCGGGTGCATCTGCACATCCGAGCGAGCGACAATTCAATTAAAGGAGAGTCACTTTAAACAACTTTTCAAATGGCTTCTGTGGGTTGATGAAATCCAGGTTTCTGAAGATGAAACTCAGCTGTTTTGACTTTCTTGACGATGTTTTGATCAGCTGATCCCAGGTGTGATCAGAACATCCAAAGTGTTGCTGAATTATCATGAGCCGAACCTTCTTCTGACACTAATCAAGTGCTTTTTGTGTCTGAGCTTTCAACATATCTGTGGTTTGCAGGAACATACGAGGCCAACATTTACTCTGCAGACAGCTACACCAGCGCTCGGCTGCTCGCCTGATGCTAACAGTGCTCCTCCATAACTGACCAGAATATTCTGCCATTTAACAGCAATGTATGTGAACGCAAGGATTAAAGAACAACGAGCACGGGGAGGCTGCATGCTTCATGTCACCTCCAGGCCTCCGTAACGTGTCCTCTGCTCATTGCTGCGGCTTGATGAACTCGCTGCTCTGTCATTGGCCGTTCACGCTGTGGGAATGAAAGTTCTGTCAGGCTGATGTCTTAGTTTACCTCTCGGTTACACACATTCACATCGTCCACGCCACACCAACCTCCCCCAGGTGAAATAAAGGTTAACTGAATTATGTGCCGTGTGCTGCCTGAGCGCGTCTCGACACGCCCTCATTGGCATTCACCGCGTCCGTCTCACCTTCGCCGAGTCTGCAGTGTCATTATGTCGGAGGACGAACTGCACAAAGGTCTGCGCTCCATCAAACTCTTCACACAAGGCGATGACACAAAGGGACTCTTCACCATCACAAGAGGCTCCGCCCGCCGATTTCAATGACAAGGCTAATGTCGGCTAATCAGCGAGGCTAAAAGTTCAGCCCGGGCTGTGGTTAGGGCTGTGACACCCGGCTGCCGTAATGGCCAATTAGAGCTGACATAGCGTGGAGGAGTCAGACATGTGGAGGAGATTATAGAGTCACGACGGCGGACGTGTCGCCGCTCTGCTGGGAGAGGAGGAAGTGGGCGTATCGAAGACGTGCTTTGATCCGTCCGGCGCTCCGCCTCGACATTTATTCTTCCTGTCAGAGCGAAGAAACGCCTGGATGGAATATTCTGAATTGTTCTCCGAAGTGACGTATGTGCCGTTTGAAAAGCGATGATGAAAGTGTGCTTCCTGCTTTAAAGCCCTGTTAAAAGGTGACTCTGTGAGCAAAGACCTGATGTCCCGGCATGACATCATCCCTCCTTCCTGTCTCTTTCTACTTGAATTATCTAACTGAGGTGGAAATATCTCATCTTACGAAGACCCGAGAAATATTTTCTTACAATAATTTCATGTCGGATATGAGGATGAAAAGGTGTTAGAGGTGAGAGCACAGGAGAAAGGAGACAGCATGTCTTTGAATAATAGTTATTTTATTTTAAGGAAATAGAGCGTTTGTCTGGGACTATTTTCAGCGGCGGATGAATCCACATTGGCTGCTGTAGTGAGTGACAAAGGAGCTTCGTGGCTCGGAGACGTTACAGTAACCTGCTGTGAAACAGAAGAACGGACAGCCGCACCTTCATCGCAGGCTTCGTCACTGTTATGACGTAATGTCTTGGAATTTAAGGACGAGCTCAAATCTCAGAACCTTAGAACTCCTTAATGTTTGTCTTCCAGCTGAGTTTTCTTTCAGTTTTGTTTTCAGCGAAAAGACATTTGGACAAACACTGATTTGTTCTTGGCACTTTGAGATGAGGCCTTTGAAGGTTTGATGGCAGAACTAAAAGTTAGTATAATTTCGATGGGTCGTTTTATTTTGGCTTTTGGGAGCATTTGACTGAATGAGAAGAGGACCGAGGATCGAGCCCTGAGGAACTCCTCACGTCACTCCGGTGGTTTGGCTCTAAAATCTGCTGGAGAGGTTTTGGGAGACGAAGCTCTGAAGATGAAGAGCTGTTGATGTTTTAGCAGCAGCTGAGCCGATCGTTCGTCCGCTGAGGTCAACACGTGGACGTCTTCGTCCTCAGTAATCACTCGTCTCACTCTGTCCTCGCTTCATCTCGTCTCTGTTTCCAGCTCTCAGTCTCAGGTCAGTCTACTTCTCTTATTCCGGTTTCTTCCGAATGTTCCCACCTTTCTTTTCCTTTTATTGCCTTATTTTCCTCTGCCTTCTTTCCTTTCCTTTTCCCCCTTGTTCTCCTCTCAGTTTTTCCTCCGTCCTTCCCTTTGTCCCCCTGTAGCTCTTTCATCTTCATTTGTTTTTCATTTCTGCTTTGCTTCTTCTTCTCTCTTTCATTCTGGTCATCATTTTTCTTTCTTTACTTTTTTTTCTTTGACCTTTTCCATCTAAATTTTCTCTCCATTTTCTCCCCCCTGCAGATCCCCTGTATCCTTCTCTCTCCCTCCTCCTCCTCTCCTGGTTACCACCTTCTTGGGGGGTTTTGGGCTTTTAATTATGCTCTGATTTCCCAAGGCTCGGGCCGTACTGCCCGCTCCCCCCGGTGGCCTTGGCGAAGGTGTCGCGGGGGTAAGGGGCTGCAAAGGCACTGACAAATCAATGGCCGTGTCCCTCGCGGGGGTGAACGACTCCCCCGACTCCTCTCCCTCACCCGAGGAGGGGCAGGAGTTTTGTTTTATTTTGGCGAGACCCTCGCAGACATCCAGGCAGCCGGTCGGTAAAAATAGCATCCAGAGTGCGCGTGCTGGTCTCCGCGGAGACCTCGGAGCGCTGCTCAGCCTTCGGTTTGCTGCCAGCGGTGCTGCAGTGGTGAACAGTCTGGAGTCACATGATCCCTCCTGGCTCACTGTTGAATTTTGGGATCTCCTCACACTGCAGGCAAGTCCCAGTTTTCAGTCAGGAAGCCTTTTAACCGTAAAAACCGTCATTTTCCCCCGGAAACCTCCTGAGTGTTTTTGCTCCCTCATACCAACAGCTTGTGACAGCTGAGTGCAGCGTGTTTCAGTCTGAGCAGTCTGGTCCTGTTTGACCCACAGAAACCAACCGCTGATGAACTCGCTGCATGTTCTTCTTCGTCCTTAACGCTGATTAAAAGGCGACCTCGCGCAGAAAAGCGCAGACTGATGCCCGTGTGGTCGCTCACTTCATGCAGAATACAAAACAGCATTAGTGAGATCAACGTGTCACATGTGACCTTTAAGTTAATAAAGCACACGGTCACACCTCGTGAACCATAAATAAATAAAACCATAATCAGCATTTATATGATCACATGTCATTATGTGTGTCTTTAAACAAAAGTCAAATGAAACAAACAAATTGAAGTCGAAGTGTTAACGATTCAGGAGACTTTTCTTTGTCTGGATAAATTGTGTTTTGACGTTTTCTTCCATATTTAAAGTAGAATATTTACTAACATTTCTCAACATTTTTCGAGGGTTTGGGAAACAGGAAGTAGTTTGTGGGTTTTTGTGAGTATCTCAAGCTGTTTTTTGAGAGTTCCGGCTGAAATGTCAGCAGTCATGTGAAGCTTTGCCTCGTCAGCAGGTGTGTGCAGGTGTGACCGTGGGTCATGTGATGTGCACGGTCAGCGTTCGCCTCCAGCGCCGCCTTCGCTGTCCAGCTCTGTCTCGTACTGATCATCATCACTCCCACCACGCACACTTGGACACTGAAGCATAAGCAGTTGAACATGTTGGCAGGAAACATTCTGCAGATTCATCTGAATATTGTGTCTGATTGGAGGACGAAGGCGAGCCGAGCGGCGCCGTGTTGTCCCAAAACAAAAGCTGCTCGCAGGAGGAGAAGCTTCTGTTCGGGAGTCATTGAGGAAGAGGAGGTGAGATTCATTCTGAGTGTTTGGTAAAATGGAGACAGATTGTAAACTGCTGACTGGAGACCAGCCTGGACTCATGCGTTCAGACGTCATGAACACTCGCTGTCGTTAAAACACTGGTCGTCATGATTGATTTTATCTGATTTCAGCCGCTCGTCTGTTTATTTTCCGTCCCGATGAAGAAAAATCGGATAACTAAAGAGAAGCAAAGCGCCTCGTTTACCTGATTCACAGGAAAATCACAAGCTTCAGAAGATTAGACAGAACGCGTTCAAGGATTCATGAAAAAACATGGAAACGGTGGTTAAACCGTTCCAAACACACACGGCCTTCCTCCTCTGCCACCTTCAGGAGACGCTAAATCAGGCCACATGACAATATTTGAGTAAAGCCTCCTTCACGCATTAAATCAGGAGCGCCCTCGAGGAGTTATGTGGAATATTTGGATCCCTTTTCATGTGCAAATGTGTGTTGGAGCAAACCAGTGCAAAGAGAGTGCGGCCTGGTGATGAAGGCTGGAGCCTGCTGGCAGCTGGTCTTCCTCACTTCCTCACTCTTCACTGAGCTTCTGCTCTGTCCTCTTCAGGCTGATGGATCAGAGGAGCAGGCCACGGCCATGCACGCTCTGGAGGTGCTGAGTGCTCTATAGTCCACGGCATGGACAAAAGTATGTGGACGCCTCTCTGGGATCAGCCTTCCAGGTGTTAGCCCTCACCTGCTCAGTGAGGTCCGGCCGGCTCAGGTCTGGCCAGATCAGGCTGAGGTCCAGGAAAGGCATTTCTTTATGGAGCTGACTGCACAGGGCCGCTGTCCTGCTTCCAGGCTCAGAGCAGTGCGTCCAGACAGGCTGCTGTTTATTTATTTAACTTTGTACTGTGGATGGAAACCCAACTTAAAGCTGCTAAAAACCACAAACAGAAACAAAAATCAAATCTCCGTCACGTCGGGCAGGAAGCATCACGTGGCGTTCGGTGTTCATCTTCCTGCGGCGGGAACCTTTAACCCTCGGAGGTGCAGGTGGCTGATTTACCTGCCGATCAGCTCCGGAGCAGGTGGCGGGAAGACCGAGAGGAGGCGGAGACGTGTGGACGGACAGATGGAAAGCAGGAGCGGAGGAGGAGGGGGAGTTATTTTTACCTCTCTAAATCACATCCAGCGGACGCTGCTGTGTAATATATGGGTGGCTGGTGGCGCTCAAACAGCCAGAGTAAGACTGAGCGGGGGGGGGGGGGACGCGAGGAGGGAGGTGGCAGGCGATAGATCAAACGCACCGTGATGAGCAGCATGCTGGGCAGGCTATCTTCACCCCCCCACCCCCACCCCCCCCCCACGCCGCCATCCACAAGTCTTTCCCGGAGGTCATTTTGGGCCTGAGAAATAACGAGCGCAGAGAGCAGCACGTGGCGTCCTGAGTGTCTGCCGCTGCACTCCATTGGTCAAGAAAAACGCAACTTAATCAGCTCGTCCACCTCAGAGGCTCCCTGAAGAGCAGCAGCCGGGGTTAAAGACGAGGCTGCAGAGGCTGTTCAGAGGCGTCTGTCGCTAACAAAAACACGTATGGAGCAGCGTCACTTCATGCTGCTGCTGAGAGAAAACCTCGTATCTCCAGAGAGTTCCTCTTTCAGGCTCATAAACGTCCTTCAAAATGCCACAAACGCGTCATAATCAAGCTGAAATGAATCCACCAGTTTGATCATCGTCAGCTTCTGTTCAGAGCACGAATTCGTCTGATGCGTCCGGCGCCACCATCAGGTCAATGGCTGAAATACCTGAAAACTAATGACGTTCCCATCAGCTGCAGCTGTACTTTGTGTTTAGTGCTAATTGATAAATGTTAGCATCTGACAGCGATTCAGCCTCCAGTGGGCTTCTGGGTCAGGACTTCCTCCTCCATCCATCGCTCATTGTTCACGGTCTGATTAGCAGCTTGAGAAGAAAACAAACATTAAGCCAGAGCCTGCTCAAACGGGATTGGTCCACAAACCAGGAAGCATCCGACACCGACCTCTCCTTCCTCGCCGACACATTCTTCGTTCACGTGCAGAAATCTGTTTGTAGAGATCAATCATGTTACTGAAACACGATTTTAGACTTCAAATCAGACAAAATCACTCAAAGATTGACATTTTTTAGCACTTGTCCCACGACTGTCTCGTCATGTCTCGGTTGTGTCTGTCCTCGCCGAGACGTCTGGACCTCAGAAGTATAGAACCCCAAGCAGACGTGAGCAGAGTGGCAAATGAAAGGTTCTTCAGCCTCGAACCAATTTTCCGGCGAGCGAGCATCCTTTTATACCCGACCGTCACGTCAACGAGGCCACGCCGTCTGCAGCCGCCAGGTCACGAGCCAATCACAAGACATTGATTATCTGTCAGCATCTTCCCTCTGAGCCCCCCCCCCCCCCCCCCCCCCCCCCCCCCACACACACACACACAATCACTAGTGACTGAGAGCCTATTGAGCAGAGACGCTCCTCAGTCACTTCAGCAGGTGTGTGTGTGTGTTTCATTTAAAGGACAAGGAGCTGAGTCACCTCGTTAAGTCCACAGTTGTTGAGCCTGTTTATCGGATGAAGCGTGTTTCCCTCCGAGGTCGACGTTTCAGGACTGCGTCGTTTTCATCAGGTTGAATTTTATCGTGGAGTCCGAACTTTTCCGTCCTGAACGTCGTTTTGTCTCCGGTGATCAAACCAAGTGTGTGATCGATCTTCTGTTTCAGTGATTCAAAATGATCAATTAGTCTAAAAAGAATGAAGTCAGTCAAACAACGCAGAGGTGAAAAGGTCAGAACGCGGTGGCTGTGCGGTTGAAGGCTATGGGAAAAGTGCTGGCTTCACTGAACTGAACAGATACAAAATCAATTTGGCATTTTTTCAGATGTATTATGTAATATTATTAAATATTTTCTTTTTTCAGAATGATAAATCAAATAATTTGCGTCAGTTAATGATTTTTATGTATTTAAAGAGCAACTGATGAAAAGATTTTACGAATTAGTTAGTTAATGGGTATATTCTTGGATATTTTTCTCTCCTATTATTTCAGTTTGATCAAGTATTCATATAAAGTTTATATAAAAATGTTGTCAAAAGGTTCCCAGAGCTCAATCAGATTTTTCTAAATTAGCAGATTTGAAAACAAACTATAAAAAGTTTCTAATGATTAACACGTTAATGTGATTTATCGAAGTATTTGTACACGCGTCACAGTTCCTTTGTGAATTTTGTACATTTATTCATGTTTGACTGCAGAACCTGTTTGAAGTATTAAAAAAATACCTTTTGAAATTGCTGTTTTTATCTTTTCGAAAAACAAAAAGACTAAAAACAGACATTTCATTTATGAATCAGAAGCAGAAAATATTCACAATTTTTGAAGCCATAACCAGTAAAAATGAGTCTGACGTGAAGATATTCCTGGTGAGACTTCAAACGTGTCTCGGGGTCGTCCTCAGTCGATGGAGATGCTCAAAAGTCAAAGTTTGGTATTTTGAACAGAATTTTTCAGATTGATTAAAATTCATTTATTCATCGGTCCGTCGGGTTTGGTCCTCGTATTTTACAGGTTGCTGTTGACTTTTCCTGGAATGAGCTCTCTCTCTGAACTTCTCCATCCAGCTGCTCAACGTTCCGTTCGGTCATGGACCGAGTGGGAATTCAATCTTTTCCTCAGCAGTCGGGAAAGCAAACGAATCCCCTCCAAACTCCACAACTTTCCATTCACTTTCCAAAACGCTATTTTCAGCTGCAGCCTGTGACGGACATGTAATCCTCCGGATGGAGCGCTTGATTATTTGCATTTTAAGACCTTGCGTCCATCGCGCCTGTGCGGAGATAGAAGAAAGGATCCGGGACTTTCTTCTCTGGAGTCGGATCTGCGACGTTGAGTAACGTGATTATCAGATTCAGTGTTCAGTGCTCAGACGCGTCAGGCGCTCGGCTGGGGAGAGCGTCCCTCTGCATGATGCAAACTGTACTTTTTGAGGTTTGGAAGTGTGTTTCTCGGCTGAGTCTAAACTTTTTGGATTGTTGACAGAATGAGGTCAGACGACTAAAATGAATATAAATATTTCAGATATTGTATTCTGAGTTTAACGTGATTCAACATGGACTTCCATTTCAGCTCAGAATTTACTGGAAAGCTAAAGGCTGATTCGTGTGCAGCAGAAAAAAAGCACAGATAAAAGTCAGAAAGGTTAATGAGTCATCTAAATACTCTGCGTCTGTGTCTCCCAGCGCTGCATTCAAGCTATGTTTAGACTGAATGAAATATTCAAAACCAGGATGTTTTTCAAAGGCTGAGCCTTTCCATCAAATCCAATATTCTGCTGCAACATTTTCAACAATTTGCCAAAATTCGTCCTGACACAGTTGATATGTTGGGAAACTTTGGGATCTCCTCTAGAATTTCAAATAAGTTCTGTGCTCTCCAAAAAAAAAAACAAAAAAACACGTCATCATGTCAGCTCTGTTTATGTCTGAGCTCTAAAAATCTACAAGTGAAAAAACTGAAAATGCACATTTTTCATTCGTATTAACAGAATTAGACTTTAATCTGGATTTGACTCATTAAAATGACTTAATTTAAAGTTGAGCTTTGTCGTGTTGCCTTCACTGTTGTGTGAAAATGCAGTTTTGGCTGCGCTGTGGATGAAAGAGTGTTATTCTGCATGTGTAGTGAGCACCTGAAGGAAGATCAGTCCTCAGATAACACGCGGTGATGATTAGCGGTCGCTGACGTGGTTTTCATCAAACACGCTCACACTGACTGATCTCTGCAATTAAACAGCCGATAACGACTCAATAAATCAATTAGATCTTGAGCCCTCTGTGTCGACGTCGCCCTCAAACACGTTTAGTCATTATGAAATCCACCGAGGGGGAGATTTAACGCTGATCACAGAAGAAAAGCTTCTCAGCGTGTCAGGAATCGAACACGAGACGC
>NC_135090.1:23302500-23305000 GCF_051107435.1 Chaetodon auriga | reverse complement strand
TCAGACTTTACATTTTTACGTTCAAACTTTACATTTTTACGCTAGACTTTACATTTTTACGTTCAGACTTTACATTTCTTTACACTTCAGTTTAAATAGTGACATCACTGCCTGGTCAGGTTCGGAAACTATCACGTTTTAGCTTGAAATGCCGGTTTTGTGGCCACAAACGTGGCTGCAGCAGTGATCTCTCAGTGTGTCAGTATGTGGAATATCCAGATGAATAACTGGGGTTTCACTTGTCTCTTTGCAGGTCTCTACTTCCTGTCGGGTTAATTCCACATATGTTCAGCAACACATCAGAGAACGTACAACCACCGACGTCTTTACTCGCCTTGTTAGAAAAGGCAGGTGACTCACACCTTTCTACCACTGCTGCATTAAAACTTGTTCCAGAAGCTTCTACAGTCTAATTGTAACTGGTGCAGTGGGATTCTTTCTGACGTCTCTCTTGGTTTTGGTGACTGTCAGCGCAGACGCAGCTGTCGTCATTGTTGCATCATGAGCAGCATTAACAGCACAGAGACGCTGTGGTGATGAGTTTCTTGTCTTTTCTCTGCGACCACTTCAAGTCTGAAGGACTCGGAGTGGAGCGGAGCAGCGGCTCGCCGGCCGCCGGGTTTCTTCTGGAGAATCGTGGGTCTTATTTACAGACGCTGGGAGAAAACCTCGGGGAGGTTTCTCTTTTTTTCAGGGCTGGACAATTCTTTGAAGTGCTCCATATTGGCATGTTATACATAAACATAAGGCAGCGCGTTTGGAGAGCATGAGGCCTGTGTGTGTGTGTGTGTGTGTGTGTGTGTGTGTGTGTGTGTGTGTGTGTGTGTGTGTGTTTCATCTTCATTTAAAAATCGCTGCTGAAATCATTCTGTGGCAGAACGGCGGAAGCTTTTATCTTGACTCTTTGATCTCCTTTTAATTAATTAAAGAAAAAAATCTCTAAATTGATTAGATATCGTCAGGGGTCACGCAAAGCTCAGAATAGCTCATCATCCCAAAACTAATTGTGTGTCATTTCTCCGGTAAAGAAAATCACCCCGGTAGAAAAATGGGAAAAGGTAACGGAGCACACGGCGGGCCGACAGCAGAGCGAGCGATCGGCGAACAAAAGAAGGAGACAGCAGGAAGTTCGGCGGAAAGAAAGTGACGAGTGGCGATGATTGAATCACAGCTATCCATCCACAGGATGTGACATACTGTACGCGTCACCCAAGGGAGAGATCTGCATATCTGTCCAAAATAATTTGAATTCATTTGGACTCGCCGCCCTCTCCCTCGGCCCCTCGCCGACCTCAGCCGACCTCATCCACCTCCATGCGATCTGGAGATAATGAAAAAGTCTGTGGTGCACACGAAGCCCCTGAAATCACATTCATAGGCTCCCCTTGAGGATGTAAGGCTACGGGCAGCCGTCACTCTGCATGATCATAAATATTTAACGCTGGCGAGGTCCGAGGCAGGCCGGCGTTCGCCTCCGCAAGGTCAAGGCGAGGAGCTTCCATCACTGAAAACTAGCATTATTGTCTTCAGGGCTTCAGGGAATGACTGATCCTGGATCAGTGGGAGGTAAAACAGCCACTTTAGCTTCCTTTACATGAGAACGTGTGTTACTACGTACAGAGGGTCAGTGTTTGCACTGGATCACTGATCGATAAGTGACAGTAATCACGTTAAAATGCTTTGACGACTCGTCGTTTGAAAATGTTACGTTTCCCATGTCAACTTTTTCTTCTTTGTCTCAGCAAATTTGTTGGATTAAACATCTAACAGTTAGCATTTTAGCTAGCCTGGTAGCTAGTTAGCTGCTGACAAGGTACAGAGTATAAGCAAATGTTAGGGTCACAATTAACCGCCGGTGTTAGCATGAGCAGCTAACCGAGAGCAGCCGTGAGTCCGTGAAAGACTCACCCAGACTGAATCCTTACTCTTCGAACTACGTCACGCGGCTCTGAGCGTCTGATATGGATGCAGATGGGTTCACAGTGGACTTAGTTTAAAGCCTGATGCGTCTGTCTGAGAGGCCGAACGGCGTGACAAACGGCGCCATTTGTCGCCGTGGGAACGAGACCGGGCTCCTCGGCCCCCAGGAGCAGTTCAGCAGCCAAATTCACAATTTCAAAGCATTTACAGATGAAAAGCCAATAGTCAATAATCGTGGTCAGTGATGATAAGTGCGGCTGCAGCTCGCCAATCTCCAACATGAGAGCCAGAACCAGGAGATCAAACCTAATGAGGGTATTTGGGAATTTTCCACCAGAAAAATGTCAGTTTCAGAGCCTGTTTGGTTGCACTGAAGAGAATTTATGGAGTATGTTTTAGTTGTTGGAAATGTTTGATCCCGCAGGATCGTTTTGTCCAGAAAACAAACTAGATTGTGTTGAACTAGAAAGTCAGTCTGGAAATAGAAGCGGGGGAGAAGCTCTCAGCTGAACTGTGTAGTTTGGATATTTCATGTGTTTCTTCTGATGTCAGAGGTGCTTTCACACATGTTTATTAAAAG
>NC_135090.1:23222500-23297500 GCF_051107435.1 Chaetodon auriga | reverse complement strand
ATGCTGTGATGCAGAGTGACGCTGAGCATGACAGAACATGAAAATCAGACAGAGACTTGCTTCTTGTTTCTCTTTTCCGTCCACGTTTGTGCACTTTTCCCACATGTTTGAATCTCAGTAACTTACTTTAAATGTGAAGATTAAGTCCCTCAGAGAAAACAGTGAGGCTTTAGCAGCTCGTCACGTCACCGGATGATCCTGCAGAGCCCCGTGCTGCGTTCAGGGGCGACAGCTTTTTAATTCTGACCGTGTGGTTGCGATGGCACATGAACTCATCCACCAGCCCGACCTCCTCACCCTTCTCATCCACCTCCATCGGCCTCAGTCAGGCTCTGCCCTCTTTGACGGCTGAAGGATTTCAGGCTGACGAACGCGACAGCAGAGACTAAACTCCAGACCTCGAAACGTCCCTTTTTTGTGGAGGCAGGAAATGAGCGATCGCAGACATCACAGACCTCAGACTGTGTTCAGGGTTCAAGCTGCTCAGCTGGACCTTTTTGAACCACAAATAGGCCAAAATTTCAGCTCAGTTTCAGGTCAGAATAATTCAATTAATACTTCTTTTTTCCGAGTAGATGTAAAGCAGAGTGAGCCGAGACACGCCAAGCATCAGTAATAGTTTCTGATCAGTGGGCGCGCCTCCAAGAATTTAGATTAGGTTTAATAAGTGGACTCTGGGTTGCGTTCAGGGTCCTGTTCTTGATCTTTTTCAGGGTATTTTGAGGTTTTTGTGCAGTTCATCCATCTGTTTTTAGTAAAGATGGAGACAGATGTTAAAAACAATAAAGAAACAGAAAAAGTCTTTCAAGCTCTTCGTTCAGCTTTTGTCCAAAGTGACGTCCAGTCTTCCGCTGCCATGCAGGTCCTGATCCGTTCAGGGTTCAGGACTCGTTGACAGCAGGACTCGTCCCAGCCTGCTGTGTAATTTATATGTTTTAATCTGAGTGAAGTCCTGACACAAATCTTGACTGCTGCTCTCCCAGTGATACCAGTTCTTCCCAGTGCTATCAGTGTTCTGGAGGACAGTGAGCCGGAGGCCTTTTCAGTGAGGAGCGTTCTCTTCTTCTTCTGTGGTTTGGATTGTGAGATAAGCTGCAGTGAAGTGACTGATAACACACGTCTGACGGCATGTTCGGCGCCACGGGAAGCAGCTGCGGCGTCAGATCCAGCTGTTCTCTGACGTCTTTCTTATGAAACTGTAGATTAGAGGCAGCTTCGCTCCAGTAATCTGTTCTTGGTTCTGTTGTGCTTTTGAAGCCTTTTTCATGTTTTGATCTGTGTGAGCGCTCAGTCGCCTGACTGACGCCTTCCTCTGCTGGATTAACGTCGGGGTGATGTGATGTCCCGATCATGTCCCTGCTGAGACTGACTGTCATGTTGGACAAAACCTATGAGAGAGAGACTTTGATGCTGTTCTCCGTTTCCCCCTCGTGGGGTCAAACTTTGATGACGGTGGCGTCCAGGAGAGGCCGTGTGGTTCAGCTCAGCTCAGCGTGTGTCTTCTGTTCGCTCTGTGAGGACGACGTGCGCAGAGTCGTTTTCAGTTTTGGACGGACAGAAAAACGCCGTCGTGCTGCTGATGAGACGTCAAATGAGAGCACAGCTGGACAGACGGGCGGTGGGACGGAGGCTCGTGATGGAGCCGCAGGCTGCGCTGTGATTGGCTGCGGCTGGAGGTGGAGAGATCAGCCTCACGGAGCAGCTTCCTCCGTCGTGGACTCTCAAAGGTCAGCAGCTCTGCAGCGTTTGTGACCAAACGTCTCTCGCACACTGACTGTCTCTCACTCCTCGTGTGTGTCATCATGGTGACCACCTGTGTGTGTGTGTGTTTGTGAACACAGTAAAGAAAAACACCTGAAAACAGGAGCACGGAGCACTCTGCTGTCTGTTTTGCATATTAATGAAAAATTATTGAGCACTTGAAGCCACTTCAGCCCCTCAGCGCGCTCAGAGCCTTGATTCATATGAAAACGAGCGTGTCGGCATTGATGCATTGCTCTTAATTGAATTGATTACCTTAATTAATTCACCTGTTGTTTGTCCCAGAGGCTCATTTTATGTTTTAATGGCTGCCACTGAATCAATTTAAATGCGATTTCATGTCTGCTGTGGAACTGATGCGACTGCTGCACGTGAAGGCATCTTTGATCTGTGAAGAGCGTCTGAGGCCCTTCTCTCGGTTTCACTCCGTTCTTGGCCGCTTTCAGTCACTCCTCATCATTTACCTGGTTGCCAGGTGCAGCTTGGAGAGCGTTCAGTCAGCAGCGTCTTTGGTTTTGTCGAGGTGACTGACGGCAGGCTGGGAGAGGAAAAGAGGAAGAGGAAAATGAGCTCAGAACGAGTGGAGGAAGAGCTGAAACGAGGGAACAAGAGGAAATAAGAGAGAAGGCCGGAGAGCGGAAAGCAGAGCGGATGGAAAGAGCAGACGGAGGATGCAGAGGAGAAACCTCGGCGGATATCAAGCATTAGAGGACGAGGACGAGAGAGTGATGGAGAGCAGGAGGCGAGAGAGGGAGAAAGCGAGCGATAACGAGGACGCCTATTTAAATGTCAGGTTCCCTCAGGTAACGAACGCTGTGGAATGACCTCAGCTTCCACACAATCGAATCCAGCACAGTGATACGGGATTAGAAACACACTGAGAAGCAGCTCGCCGCTTCAAATGTCACACGGAGCGCTTGTGTTTTCTGTCCACAGCTCGCTTTGGTGACCCACACACTCCAACCAGGTCTGTTTTATTTCAGGTGTTTGGCCTCCGCGGTCACGGCGAGCAGCAGCAGAGTCATTCGTTTAGGCATCAGCATTTCCTCTTTGTGGTTTTCATTTGTTAGAATTACTTTCACATCCAAGAAGCTAAAGTGTTATTTTTACGTTTTTTTGCCTGTTAAACACACAGTATTACGATCCGGAGACGTCTGAGGCACCTGCTCTGATTTTGGCTGTTGACGCGTGACAATCCAATTGCAGATTCTAATTCTGATTATTGATCATTTTCCAAATAATTCCATGAATTTTAGCCTGATTTAGCCTTTTTATCATTCGTCATTAGCTCCATTCACAGCTGTCGATGCTCCAGTGGTTCCCGACCTGGGGTCACGGGGGTGCGCACAGTTTTGTCTGCGCTGAGGTTGTGAGGTTATCAAAATTATATTTTTGCGCATTAAATTTAGAAAAATCCCAATAACACACCCAATTTGATAAGAACAAAAACCTATGACTGCTGTTTATTTTTGTAAATAAAAGTTTGATATTAATCATTTTATTCTTTTAGTGTGTGTATGCAGGTAGGAGTTGATGTTGGGGGGCCTGGCTTGTCTTGGACACAGGCAAGGGGGCTTCGAGGAAAAACGGTTGGGACCCACTGCTGTAGGCGGTGCGACGTCCAGACTGCAGACTGTTTCTGTGGAAGTCATTTTCACCACCGTTTGCAGCAGCTACCGTTTTCTAAACTCTCTTTAGCGGTGCGTTCAAGGTCAGGCCGACATTTGAGAATTGATTGTCAGCTGATATACTCAAAGCGAAACACCGACATCGTTCAGCGAAGGTGGAGCCAGCTGTTTAATCCCTGCTGTTGGAGCGTCTTTGAACGCAGCACAGGAGCACTGACTGACTGAGCATCTCTGTCAGCTGCTTTCTTCCTGAAACCGCTTTAAGCTCGCAGCCAGCCGGGTTGGTCCGAGGGGTTTTGCGTCTCCTAGCAACAGCGCAAATGTTGAGATGAGGCCGGACTCTGGGAGCGACGGACGCTGCCCTCTCCATGCTGGAGTGTGACGTATGGAGAGGCTGACGGAGGACGAGTGTGTCTGCATCTGACCGCTGATGGACAGACCCTGCTGCCTGATTACAGGAAGTCGCTTTCTGTCTTCACACACTGTGGAGTCACATCAAACACAGCACGGAGTCTTTGCAGTGGAGATCAAGGACGCACACTCACTGTGTGTGTGTGTGTGTGTGTGTGTGTGTGTGTGTGTGTGTGTGTGCGCGCGCGCGCGTGTGTGTGTGTGTGTGTGTGTGTGTGTGTGTGTGTGTGATCATTAATATAGATGTACAGCTCAGCACTGTCTGTGTTTTTACTTGCAAGGGTGTAAATCTATATTACATGCACATCCATCTCTTCTCACATGCTGTAATTACTCTGTGTGTGTGTGTGTGTGTGAGAGAGAGAGAGAGAGAGAGAGAGAGAGTCTATGCACCGTTAAGTGTGTATACAATCATTAATATGCAGTACAGCGCAGTATCTGAGTCTGTATTTATTAGCATGAGTACATCTATATTATATGCACATACATTTTTGCTCTCACTGCTCTTTAATTATTGTGTGTCTGTGTGTGTGTGTGTGTGTGTGTGTGTGTGTGTGTGTGTGTGTGTGTGCATGTGTGTGTGTGTGTGTGTGTGTGTGTGTGTGTGTGTGTGTGTGTGTGAGTGAGTGTGCATGTGTGTGTGTGTTATCTGGCAGCTGTTTGACAGTGAGCCCTGGCATTGATGTGGCTGCCGCAGGAGCTGCTATTGTCAGACCGAAAAGCATAAAATCTGCTCGCTTAATTACCAACGGAGAGAAAAAGAGGGAGGAGGAAGAGGAAGCAAAGCAGGAGAGACAGACGAGAGCAAGAAAAACAGAGACAGAGATGAGACGGGAGGCCTGGAAAAATCACTGAAAATCAGAAAATCCTGGAAATCTGCAGAGCAAAGAGTCTGAAATGAACTTTCCAGAAATGTGTGTATGTTCTGGTTTTAAGGTCTACTGAGGTGTCAGTATTTAGATCCTTTACACGAATATTAATACCACACTAAAAATACAGGTACAAGTACTGCACTGAAAATGCCCAGTGGTATTTGACTAAGTATTGAAAGTCAAAGTACTCAGTGCAGTGAAGTGTCCTCTGTGTCTATTGTCTCTTTAGATCATTATGTCTCCTCATTCATGGCTAAGCAGGATGATCATTCTGGATCAATCTGCTGATCATTTTCTCCATCGATCAATCAATAGTTTGCTTTGGAAACATTGTGAAAATAGTGAGAAAAGTGGTGACAATGAGCCCAAAGTGACACCTTCACAAGAAGATCACCACCTGACCAATGGTGACACAGAAGAATGGGTCCCCGGGCGCCGGTCTGGCTGCCCACCGCTCCTGGTCTGCCGCGGAGGAAGGACGACCAGGATGGGTCAAAGGCGGAAGACAAATTTCACCTCCGTGTGCTGTGTGCATGTGTGTGTGACAATAAAGGGGAATGTCTCCCCCTGATTCTTCTTCTTCTTCACCATGTTTGTTTGGTCCAACCAACGGTCCAAAGCTCCACATGATCCCAAACACATTCAGATCAAGCAGCAAATCAAACATGTGAGAAGATCAAACATCAAAGCTTCCACAGTAAAGATCACTTCAACGATTTCCTACTTCTGGAGTAGAAAGTGGAAGAAGTACAGTACAAGTACCTCCAACTTGTACATCAGTGCAGTACTTGATTGTATCTCAGAGTGAACACCTGAACCACGTCCCCTCGAGCTGATCGTGTTCTGTCACTGCTTCACATGTTTTCATGGATTCATGTGACAGACGCTGCCAGACGTTCCCGCTCAGTCTGTTTGGATGTTTGGTGCAGATGAAGATAAAATTCCACTTTGTGGTTTTTCTTGCTTCTGTTCTCGGTCTGTGAGGTGTGGTTGTAAGCTCTGTGAAAAAATCTGATTTTATTGTTGTGATTTTATCCATTTTCAGGTTCAGATAACATTTTACTCAAAGTGATTGCTGAGAACAGAGACGTCCAGGCAGATCAGAGAGGCTGGAAACAGTTTGTCCACGTGATGGAAATGGAAGTGAAAGGGAACACACCTGAGACGCCGCCGCTGTTTCTCAGCGAACTTCCGTCTGATCGACTGGCTGCTGTTTCCTGTCAGTCCTCCCTTCAGTGAAAGGGGCGACTCGGTTGGTCACAGGGATGTTTGGACTCTGAATTTGGGTAAAAAATGAAGCATGGAAGCGTCAAGAAGAGGCTTCGGCAGGAAAACGTGAAGGTCAGTCACTTCTGCAGTCACGACGCGATCACATCTTTTTCTTTTTGTCTGATGTTTTCGGGAAACTGTTCTTGTGCCTGCAAAGCTTCTCGAATGGTTTGATCTGCCGAGCAGAGACGAAGAAAAGGACAGAGGAAGAGGAAGGTGGAGGGAGCACAATAGGGTGAAGAGAATTCTCTCCTCTGTCTCCGTCTCTCTTTTTATGTCTCTTTCCTGACAAATCTAAATGTTATCAGTTCCCTGGCAGTTCGTCCCCTCAGAGCTGTTAAAGTCCACTCTGTCCCCTGAAACTCTGCAGCCAAAGAAAGGCCGCTGCCCGGCTGAAAGGTCACGAGCTGCGTTAGTGCAGCAGACTGCGACGCCTGTCCTGTCAAAGTGTCCTTGAGTCAAACTCTGGACATTCTCTCATTTCATGTCTCTCTGCAAAGTCTGAAATATCGAAGTACTGCATCTCTGAGCTTGAGGTGGCACCGCAGCGTGACTGTCGGAGTAACAGCACGGGAACATCCCACCAGATGGTGTCGCTCAGCACAAGGTCCAGATTTGTGGGAAACGCTGATGGTGTGACAGAAACCTGGTCTCCACGCAGGCAGCCACGATGTCCACCAGCCTCCGCCTCCACTTTGTGTTCAGAGTGTTTTAGCTCATATTAGCGTGCTGAACTGAGACGGTGAGCACGCCGTGGCCTTCCACAGACCATGATGTGAGCATGTGTTTTGATGCTGCCAATGTGGCAGCTTGATTATCTCCTGATCAGAGAGCTGAAGTGCAGACTGGCGTTTGCTTCCTGTGATTTTGGGGATTGTTTTCAGACGAGAATCCCTCCAGAGCGCCGATGCACAACATCAATCCACGTCCACACGTGGACATCGCATCCATGAAGCATGTTATGAGCGTAAGCGTTGCGCTGATACTACCACCAGGAAGATGAAAAAGCCCTTTCTTGATGCAACAAGCACCTCAGAACCTGAGAACAAAGCACTTTAAACTCCCGGTGCTGCACTCAAGCTTTTAATGGACACTCACTGCTGTGATCAAGCCTCTCAGAGGTTTGTTATGTAAGATACTATTGGCTGCGCATATGTTTGTTAGCTTGGAGTGATGCTGATCTTACTTCTTTCTTCTCTGGCCGTTGCACTGCACTGTTCCTGCACCCCAAAAGATGAATCCTAATGCTTTCGCTGACATCTTCAACCTTTTCCTTGAGTTCCACTGTCAGGCCAAACCTCCTCTTGTACACAGAACACGTCCAAGTCCAGCTTTCTGAGCAGAGGAGGAAATCTTTCTGAGCTCACCTTGAACGCCACCTTATGAATACACTACAGAAACATCTCAGTTCATCTCAGATTTGGGTAATCATTGCAGAGAATCCTCGGCCTGCACCAGCCTACATCAGTCTGCAGTCTCTGATAAACTCTTGATGCTCGGCACTCACAACATACTTGAGCCATTGAAGCGTTTCGCTAACAGCACCACAGAGGATAGAACACCTTCAGGCATCCCAACAATATTAACAAAATACACTTTGTCTGGTAAAACAAAAGTCAATTTGCTTGATTGCCTTTATTAGCAGAGGGAACACTATCTTGGGAGCAATTGTGTGGATTTGACAGTTAAATTGATTCTGCAATTAGGTAATAACATAATAACCCGGGAGTCTTTTATTTCAGTCTTCAGGGACGACTGCTGTGTAACTGTGAGCTCTGAACCACCAGAGGAACGACTCATATTAACAGACCTGTCAGATGCAATGAGCTGCTGTGTGACACTGACATCTGGGCTGTGGTTGGTAGAGTGCTGAGACCGCCGGTGATTGGGTACCAGTGGTCAGGTGCAATGACGACAGGACAATCTGAAAACACAGATCACTGGGTGCACAGAAATACCGCAGTAGCAGTATTTAGGATGTGGTAAAGACTGGGACACAGCGTTGGCTTTAATTAAAGGACCACCCTCACATCAGGTCCCTGTCGTCTGTCCGTCCTGCTGTTCTCAGGATGACGGAGCAGCGTCGGTCCTGGAGGAGTTTTAGGTGATGAGGAGGATTTGGATAAGGCGCTCCTGCATTCGTTGTTTGACAGCCAGTGAAGCTGCAGATGTACAGGCATGATGTGGAGACGGGACACAGATTTGCACTGAAAAGACTGGAGAACAGCAGTGTGATTCATTTCTGAGGAAGCTCCATGTTTCTGCAGGCTGGTTCAACGTGAAGCAATAAAGACAGTGAACTGTGATGTGCTAGCACGAAGCAATATGGTGAAACGTTTGGGAGTGAGGGGTGCAGAGGGAAACCTTGGCACCCTGAGAGCATTATTACGTATATCTACAAATGTGAGCCAAGCTTTCATCTTATGAAAGGCATGAATACACACAGAATACACACCCTGTACAGAGCTGCGTGAGCTTGTCGGTTTTTTTCCTGACATTTCCTTCAGCGGCTGAAAGCCTTTTTTGATGTTCAGTTTGCCTCCTTAAGAATGTTTTTAACAGGCAGACGTATAAGATTGATAAATATTTGATTCAGGTGCCCTTGTTTTAAAGTAGAGAAGCCGAAACAGCTCAAAGAGCACCTTGCTTGGCCTTGAAACACATAAAGTCAAATTTAAAAAGCCAAAACAAAAAGTGTTTGCTGCTGCGTCTGAAGTGCCAGACAGCAAATACCTGCACAGAGAGGTTTCCTGCCTCCACCTCTGCTTTCCTTTCCAACGACAATACGAACGATAGCGCGGATAGCAGCATTTGTCAGGGCCTTAATATGCGAGATGCATCATTTGTTTGTCTCGTTTTAACAAATGAGACATTTAGATTGAACAGATTCCTTCATACTGTGTCTATTGACTGAAGTTCACACTGAGGGTGCAGAAATGTTAATCTTAAGCCTGAGACGAACCTAAAAAACAGAAAACAGAAAAACAGAGAGAGAAATTTAATATGAACTCCACATTTTTGACTTATCAAACTATGAACAGTCAGCTATTAAAAACAGTTCTTTGCCTTTTTTCAGTGACAAACCTGTCGCGTCTTAAGGTCATAGACGTCAGGTTTGGTTTCTCATTTCAGGACGTGGACCCGGGTCTCCTGGGTGAAGGTCCTGTCTCTGGGCTTCTTTAACCACTGACTGAACTCCATCTGTAGCAAAGAGAATTGAAGACTCTGAGATTCTGACAGATAAAATGCTTTTTTCCACATCTGATGCACAGGAGCTGAGTATTGCCTCTCCAGGTGTAGTTTCGATGAGCACACCTGTCCCCTGTGATCTGAGAGCTCTGGATGGTTCGTAACCCAGCAGCAGAAATGTACTGAAATATGTTTTGGCTCCAAAGCATTCAGAGCTTTATGAACCCACAGCACTATTTTAAAATCAATACTTCGACAAACAGGAAGTGAGTGCAGGTGGACTCTGAATCAGGTGTCTGACTTTTCCAGAGACTGAAAAACCAGCGTTACTGTCATCTGGTCTTCAGGTAAACATAAGGACTAAAGGTCTTCTGCACTTGCTGTGTTTTGAAGGTGACACTGCATGGGACCGTAGATACGTGGTTGTCACGTAAGCCGAGCTGCTGTCTGCGCGGGGTGAAGGAGTTTTGTTGTTTTCTATTGGATGTTCAGGAGCATGTAGAGGCCCCCTCTGCGACATGAGAGCCGGACTCATTTTGGCATCTCTTTGCAGTGATTCTGTGTCGTTTTGCATCTGTTGTTGAGTCTAATTTTAGTCCTTCTTTTCTCTTTGTAGTTGTTTTCTTTCTGTTTGTAGTTTTTTTGTGTCTTGCTGTAGTTGTCTTCTTTTTCTTTGTAGTCAATTTGCGACTCTTTGTAGTTTTTTGAGTCTCTTTGTAGTTTTTTGAGTCTCTTTGTAGTTTTTTGAGTCTCTTTGTAGCTGTTTTGAGTCTCTTTCAGTAACATTTGCAGGTGAAGCAGAACTCCTCACAGCTGAACTGCAGTATTTAGTTAGAAGCTGTCTGACTACTGTCCAAACCATCTGCTGGTGTATTTGTTAAAGCTGAAGACGGGGAGGAAACTGTGTTTGGAAAAAATCAAATAAATATGATTTTCAGATCCAAATCTTCAGTTCTAACAGCAATACATAAAACTTTGAAGTGTTACCCTGTGAGAAGGGAGGACAGACAGGTGCAGAGATGAAAATGGCATAAGCGATGCGAGTGGAGGGCTCGGGAGGAGGAAATACTTTGTGAAGGAAACAGCCATTTATTTGGTCCGGAGGTGGAAAGTGGAGCTGACAGTAATAACAAAGGGGCCATGAATCAGAGCCATAATTAAATGTGAGCCTTGGACCAAGGTGAGTCTTGGAATAAAGTGTTTCTTGGAACGCCGGCATGCAACGTCCAGCCAGAGTCCAGCCAATGATAAACAGCAGAGAGGAGGACAGAATGGAGGGCGGCCAATGTCGGGTCATTTTGGGGGGTGTTGGGAGGGAGGGGGGATATTTCTATTTTAGCCTTTATTGAAACGAGTCCAAGGGATAGATCAGCTGAGCACAGCAACGCTCCACCACGCAGTCACTAACACACAGTGCATAGGGATGATCTGGACTGTCCAACAGGAAGCAGCTCACATCACCCAGAGCTCACAACAGCAGCCTGGGGGCTGAGGGGCTTGATGGTGGGTCCACGGAGTACAGAGGCTGGAGGTGCACAAGAATCTGTTAACGGGTGAACTGCGAGTTACAGACTGTTGTCTTATTTCTAGGGTTCAGCTGAGCCACAGTCACTGTGAGGAAGGACTGGGCGTCTTCCTCTGGTCAGTAACATCAGATGAGCTCATGTTCTGAATTCATCCACATTCTGCAGGCTGAGTAGGAAGATGCCAGTCGACGATGACAGCTAGAGCACCAGTTATACCAGAGCTGGAGAGAGAAAGAGAGCAAAGACAGAAAGAAAAGATGATTCTGCTCTGCCGGCTGCCGGCTTGATCTGATTGGTTAAGGTTGGTCTGTGATAGATGGTGATATACAGATGCTTCATCCAATCAGCTTTTCCCACCTTTTCTAACCTTCCTGCATCAGGTTAAGTTTGTGGAGGGATCAATGAGAGGAGAACGATTTTCATGGCTGCAGGAAGTGAGTGCTTTGTTTACTTTAGGTGAGGTTTTATTTTTCAGTTTTCAGTTTGGGTTCACCTTTACAGTTTCAGTCTGACTTTATTCACATGGCAACAAAAGTTTGGATATGACAGAGGAAACACGATTGTTCTCTTCAAAGCAGAGAAACAAGCCCACCAAAGTACACAAAACCCTTAAACAAAAAGTCAAGAAGACGAGCAAAGGCACGACTTTGTTGGGTGACAGGGACTAAATTACAACCGGAGACATGATGGAGGAGAACAAGGACACAAAGAAAAGAGCTGAAAAGAAAATGGCCTGCAGGGGTGACACCAGGACACAAAGATGCTGAATGTCACAGAGACGAAGAGTTCACACCACAGCAGAGAAAACTTCCACAGCGTCAGGAAAATTACAATGAAAAGTTCCCAAAACTGCACGACTGTAAAAGAAAAGTCCTGAGAAAAGGACGTCAAATAAACATTTTTAACGACAGGGACAGAAAAAGAGCTGTGGACAGGTTTGATTCTGTGAGCTGCGGCTGATCTGAGACTAAATCTGGAAATCTGCTGTAAAAATGTGTCGACTTTCATTCGTTTTTAGTTAATGTGACAAAGTGAATATTTACTACAAGGACACAAGAGGTGATGCAGAATAACAGCGTTTCCATCATCAGGATCATTAATGAGACAAACTGTGAACGTTCAGCTTGCTGCTCATTTAGTTTTCGGAAACATTTGAATGTGTGTGTGTGTGTGTGTGTGTGTGTGTGTGTGTGTGTGTGTGTGTGTGTGTGTGTGTGCGCACACGTGCACGTGTGTTTCCTCCAGCTTCCTGGTCAGATTACTTGTCAGTGTGACTTCTGTCTCAGCCGTGTGGTAAACTGGTGGCCTGGTGCGACCTCCCTCTCCCAGTGCATGCTGGGCCCTGAGTGCTGCCGGCGGAGGTGTGGAAGGAGCGTGCCGAGTGCAGCGGGGTGGTCGTGCACAGAGAACACAAAGAGCAACACTCGTGTCAGGTTGTGGACGTTGTGTTTTTGTGGATTTATTCCGGTTGGCAGAGTTTGGACGTTCAGAGCGAAGGACGTTTGTCTCCTCGAGCGTCTTCCTTCGTCCCAGCTAACCGTCTGGCTCTGGATGACGATGTCGGTCAGTTGGTCACTCAGTCACCGCTGTGGTTCAGGCTGAAATATCTCAACAGCAGAGAAAGGCGGGAAAACAGTGTGCAGAGCCACAATATTTTCACTTCCAACTCAGGGAATCAAAGATTTATTTCAACCAATCAGATGAAGTGATGGAACAGCGGAAAGACTAACCAAGATGGTTTTGATGAGTTTTGCTTCTGTTCAGTTTGGTGAAATTTGGTGTTTTTGTCGGCAGCAAACTTCATGGACGTTCCCGCCTGTCCGTCAGCTTCATTCTGGCACCAGCTGTCAAGCCTCTCGTGTTCACGCCGCCGCCGTTCATCCACATTTTACTTCAGTGAACAGCAAAGTTCAGAAAATGACCACAGTGGACAATAAATATCAATGCAGCGCGAGTCAAACCCTCAGTTACTGAGTGAGACAACAGGTTCAAAGACATAGAGCAGATCTCTGCAGAGCATCGTTTGAAGACGCTTTGACGGACAGTAATGATGGTTTTGGTTGAAGCTCCTCCTGAAGTGTGGAGTTCTTCAGGCGAGCTTTGTCCTCCACCTGAACTCCATCATTACAGAAAATCAGCTCGTAGCCTGCAGACAGCACTCTGAGAGGAAACCTGGAGTCTTCAGGAAAACTTACCTGACACACACACACACACACACACACACACACACACACACACACACACACACACACATACACACAAACAGGAAGTACCTGCAGGTCTACAAATGTAATAACACACCAAACATATGAAACACTCACTGAACATATTTTGTCCACAGAAAGCAGTTTGTCATCAGCGAATGAAGTTCCACCTTTATCTGTTAACCAGCTTTGATTGGCTGCTTTGACTTTGTCTGTTCCCACTGCTGTCCTATGAAAGCCACATATGTCCAAAATTCTTCAGTTTGTCCAAAAATCAGCTTTTACATCAGTGTTTGCGAGGCTAAGGCTAACTAAGGTTCACTCTGTGGTTCAGTGCGTTCATGCAGCTGAAGGCTGTCGATCAAACCTCTAATCAAAGCTTCGGTCGGACTCTCGCTTCGTTGGCGGCTCTGGGATTTCAGCAGCGTAACAAGCTGGCATCGACTGTCTCCTCCTAATTACTCTGACAAACAGAGGAAACACAGGTGAATTCTGCAAAGTGCATTTCAGCAACTCATACTGGAGTGTGTGCAGAGAAAGTGTTTAAATACCCAGCGGACGTTCGATTTGGACGATGAATTATTAAGATGGATGTTCGGAGGCTGCGAGTGTGTGTGTGGCTGCCAAAGGCCAGATTGAAAGTCTTGAGTTTTCGGTTCTGTCGATACTAAACAGCAGACGCCCAAACACAAAGAAAGAGCTTCAGGCCCAGTTTCACCGCCGAGCGAGAAACGAGCATCGTGTGTGTTTGATGTCGCACGCACACACACACACACACACACACACACACACACACACACACACACACACACTGAAACACGGCGATGTTATGAAGTGTGTGTGAAGCGAAAGAAGAAAAGGAGCAGACAAAATGTGATCCAGCGTTCATTACAGCTCCTCTCTCCGTTTCCCTCAGTGTCTCTCATTCTGAAAATAAATTCAGATTCAATCCAGCAACCTTTATTGGCAGCAAACGCACAAACATCACATCAGATTCCGTTTCTGTCTGTCATCATCATAACTGAGATGACATTTTCTGCCCTCCACCACCTCCCGGTCCTCCTGCGACGCTCCCTTCTCCCCCTCCTCCGTCGCTCCTCTTTTCCTCTTCACACTGCTGCCGTGGCAACAGAGGACAGGGAGCGAGGAGGGGGGGGGGAGGGAGAGGAGAGGGAAAGAAAGAGACAGTGACAGAGAGGGGGAGAGAGAGAGACAGAAATAGAGAGAGAGGAGAAGATTGGTGAAGATGAGATTGGAGTCTGGGACCAGAGGCGGTGTGAGGGCTGCAGTGTGTGTGTGTGTGTGTGTGTGTGTGTGTGTGTGTGTGTGTGTGTGTGTGTGTGTGTGTCTTAGGTTGCATAATCCCACTTCAGTTACTGGTCAGAGCTAAAAATGAATCCAGTTTTACAACGATGATTTACAACAGTCACACTTTTCTCTGTAACATCATTACACAATCACCAATCTCCCTCTGCGTGTGTGTGTGTGTGTGTGTGTGTGTGTGTGTGTGTGTGGAAGCTCATCAATGACAAAACTGCAGAGAAGCCACAAAACAAATGAAAGGCAGAAGGAACCTGCAGGACGAGCGTCGGTGCAGCTGCTGTCGTTCTTGCTCTGAACCGTCCAGAAGTGAAAGATGAATCTTTCTGTCGTTCGCTCTCCGTTCGAGCCTCATTCGTCTTTTCACGGCAGCTCTTTCATGTTTTAACAGGTGGTTTGGTCGATGCTTCGTGTGTCAGCTGGTGTCCGCAGACAGCTGATACCGTCTGTTTGTGGTGCTCGTCTCTGGTCCAGCTTAAATTTGACATCGTTGTTATTCATGAATATCATTTCAAAGGCATTTCGATGTCTGTACACACTGAACGTAGGACGTGGGACTGGCGTCCAGCTCAAAGCCGTTTACTTCAGTCCTCAGTTGTGGATCTGAAGCTGCAGACATACGAGTCATGCTGCTCCCCTTCTCCATCACCCTCCTCTTCCTCCATCAGTCACTTTAGCGGTCGTCGTCACACGGCTCAGTTTGGAAAGCTGCTGCATCGCTCTGAGTATGATGACGCAGCTGAAGACGGACAAAGCTGAGAGACAGGAAGTGTTGAAGTTACCGTCCAGAATCAGGCCGGGGACGTCTACGTGACGTGTGCGCATCGTAGACCACCGGACCACCAGGACTCCTCAGACCGGTCCTGTCGCTGCAGAACTCCTTTCACTGTCCACTGAGAGCCCAGACACACTCTGTGGTGTCTTCTGGGAGACGTAGTCACAACAGCGAATCAGACTGAAGGTCATGTTGAGACACAGTGGGCGGAGTCACGGTCTGAGCTTCTTCATCAATTAGTCTGCAAGAGGACATTAATCTTTCTTTATCATTCACTTATTATGAGTTTCTTCCTTCAAAGACTTGGATGCCTGCTAATCTGTGATTGGTTCGTTTTATTTAACCTTTTGTTAACTAATCCTGCAAATCAGTGTTTCAGCTTCCTGAAGTTCACTAATGTATGTCAAAGTTTGCCTTTCAAAGTCTCTCAGGATGTGTTTTCCTTCTCTCTTCTGTGACGCGTCTTTGGCAAAAGCGTCGACGTCTCCGTTCAAACGACTGAAGCTAATTCTGCTTCTCACTCGGCTGAAAGTGAAAAATAAAAACTGAGCGAAAGAGTCGAAGCCTCCACAGTTTTCCTGCCGCTGTAGAAAAAAACATGAAGATGTGAGAGAAAGAGGAGGCGCAGGCTTTCAAACAAACAGCTAAAGAATCGCTGATTGGATCATATTTACTGATCGCTTTGTCTCATTGATCTCTGAGTAACTCAATTATGAAGCTCAATAACGAGTGTGTTCGTGTGTGTGTCTGTTTTCCTTCTTCTGCTCTTTGTAGTTGTTCATAAAGACAGTGTGTGTGTGTGTGTGTGTGTGTGTGTGTGTGTGTGTGTGTAGTCCAGTACAGTGACCTTTTCAAGGTAAATGATACACTTTGTAATCGTCACAGGCAGAAACATGTTCAAAATTATGTGTGTGTGTGTGTGTGTGTGTGTGTGTGTGTGTGTGTGTGTGTGTGTGTGTGTGTGTGACCCGTCGTTGCCCCTCACACTGCTCTGCACACCTTTCCTTGCAGCTGCAGGTAATGCTGGTGCTTTTCTTTATCTGCACCTTTGAGCTTTTCAGACGGACGGACCTGAACCAGGTCTCAGATCCACACGTCCTGGTCCGTCTCGACTGCTGGTCTGTGCTGAACCTTGACTAAATCCCACTGAGACTCTTCGAAGCGAGACGCTGCATTTCCTACGTTCCCAAATAAAAGAGATAAAGTAGTTTAAATGAGCTCGTCATGGACGACATGTGGCCATCAGGTTGAAGCCTCGTGAGGTGTGGAGGTCAAAGTTAAACACCCTTAAAGTTCCTACAGGTGTGTTTATTGATGGTTGGTTTATTTGACAGGACTGACTGAGTGTCCCTGACAGGTCAGGCTGTCTGGCGGCTCTGCGCTCCTCTGCAGGTGTTTCTGGTGAAAGAAACGGTGGAAACAAGTGTTGTTGTTTGTCATCAAGGTGTTGGCTTGTGTGTGATGTCGCTGCAATGGAAAGCCGGTGAAGTGTGAGTTCAGGATGGCGTCTCTGAAGTAAGAAACAGATCCTCCAGTCTGAGCTTAAAGCCATCACAGCCACAGTGAGCTTTGACATTCTGCAGTCATCACCAGGAACGCACGCTTGCATGTATTTGATGAGCAATCATGGACCCTGCCGAATGACACAGCACTGCGTTCAGACTTTGAGGCAGGTTAATCTTGTTTGCCAGACGATCCTGAGTGTTGTATCAACACAGATGATGAGCGCGAGCGCTGCCTTCCTCGGTGACACTGTCTCCATCCAACCAGACGCTTTTTGGCCCGATGTGTCGTCTGATGTTGACATTTCCTCAAATGTTGCGCGGTGCCCTGAAGCAGCCCTGAATCTTTGAGGTTCAGTTAAGATCTGTGAAGAGCCGGACCCTCCTGCAGTCCACCGGCTCTCCGTCTCTGATGAGATTTTCAGATTCAGCCTCTCGCCTCGGCTCAGCGGTGCAGCCGAGTCTCTGCGTGTTTTCATGTTTTCACCTCAGCGGGAGAGCGTGTGAATGCAGACGCTCTGACGATGCCCCACTTTGAGTCCAGGGTAAAGGATCAGCTGGCGGTTGGACGAGATGAGACGACGAGACATGAAAAGGAAGAGGACGGAGAGGTGAAAGGAGGAGAAAAAGATGAAACACTTGATAAAGAGTTCAAGTTAAACTTCAGTCAGTATGTGATGTTCAGCTAATGAGTTCTGAAAGTGATGACGAGAAGGAGGCGTCCATAAACAAAGCAATGAAACAAGAGGTGAGGATGGAGAAGAAGAGCAGAGAGGAAGATGAAAGGCAGCACGAGACTCCAGGAACGGAGGAAAGATCGATGTGAAGAAGATGAAGAAGAAGTGGGAGGATGAGCCGTTTCCTCCACAAACACTTCTGTCATCCCTCCGTCCTTCAGTCCTTCCTCCCATCCTCAACAGGTCCAAGGACACCACCCCCACCCAAACACACCCACCTCTACTGTCTGATCAGAGGTGATCTCTTCTTCACCTCGGCCACAGAGGAGGAGGAGGAGAGGCACCATCTGTTGCCTTCTTCTTCTCTCTTTTCTGTTATTGTGAGGAGGGAAAAATCCCCATAGCTGTTCTCTGCAGGACTTCTTCCTCATCCTCTTCCTCTTCCCTTAAAGTGACAGTCCAAGCACAGATGGTGTGTTTAGCCTAGCTTAGCACAAAGAGACAAACGTGTCCTGCTGTCTTGCCTCCTGCAGCGTCCGCAGGTGTATGTAGCCCAGTCTGAAAAAATACTTCATTTTAGACAAATAAATATCTAAGTAAATGTAGATGAATGAATAATGTAAGTGTTAAAAAGCATTCCTTTAAAAATCAGTTATGTTAAATGTGTCTTACAGTTCAGAGTGAATTAAAAAACGCAATAAGCAGATAAGCCAATATTTGTCACTGTTGATAAAGTTGGTTGAAATTTAAATTTGTTAGCAGTCAGCTCACAATCCAACTGCAAGACTGTTTGTCATGATATTCTGTTAATAGGCTCTGTGCACAAGCCTCGTGACGTACTTCCGATTCCGCCTGAAATCGGCAAACCAGTTTCCGGTTTACTTCCCTCTCCAGTCAAAACAGCGCTAAAATAAATACAAGGAATGAAAAATGAATCAACATCCACGAAAGAAGACGAAGTATAATGTGAGAGGGACTTTTAAGTTCCAGAAGACGGTGAATGGCTCTAATGAGCACTGTTGTGTGCCACTTTGTGCCGGCTCAAGTCGCTATAACAGCGAGCTTAGCTTCCACTGCTTCCCGAAGGACACTGAACTTCGTGCACAGTGGCTGCAGAAAATATGCAGGACGGGATTTTCGGTAACTCAGCATACGAAGGTATGCAGCCGACATTTCGAAAATGCCCAAATTCGAAATACCCCCAAAGGTAGACGGGTTTTAGCAGCAAACGCAGTGCCAACACTGTTTGAATGGAACAGTTACACAGCAACCAAGACAAGAGCCGGTGTTTGGGATCGCCGCCCTCGACTGACATCAAGCCCAGAAACATCACCTGTGCCCCGATCTTTGTCTGACACTGAAATGGACATAAAGTCAACACAGTTAGCAACGGTAAAGAACATACGAAGCAAACACAAAACTAAAAAATTAGCACGTTGCTAACGTCAGCTAGTCAGCTAGCGTCACCAATAAATCACTTATCCTCGTACTGGTGAACGTAACTAGAGATGTAGAGACGAAACCCTTTTTCCCGTTTGCTCTTCGGAGCAGGGGAGTGGGCATCCACGATACGATGAACATCGTTGATAGATATCTTTGACAGATTTTGCAGGCATCTTGTAAAGTTCATTGTGATGACTAGCTGACGTTAGCAACATATGTTCTTTACTGTTACTTGTTGTGCTAACTGTGTTGACTTTATGTCCATTTCAGTGTCAGACAAAGATCAGGGCACAGGTGATGTTTCTGGGCTTCAGTCGAGGGCGGCGATCCCAAACACCGGCTCTTGTCTTGGTTGCTGTGTAACTGTTCCATTCAAACAGTGTTGGCACTGCGTTTGCTGCTAAAACCCGTCTACCTAATGTTACTGTGCGTGGACAGTGTGTGTTGATGATATAAGCTCGTTTAACGAACTCGGAATGAGAAGGAAGAAGCTTTATTGTGATTAAAGTGACTGAAAACTGTCATGTACACTCAGACTGAGAGGACCCGGAAGTACTCCGTGGACTTCACGGAGGAGCGGATGATTCCCGCTCACCTGTCCTTCCACCAGGACCGTTGTCACCTGTCAGCCTGTGGCTTCACTCACCTGTCTCCTCATCAAGCCTCGCCCTCATCCTTCGCCCTGTTTGCACTTCATCCTTTGTGAGTAACAATTAACTAGTGCACCTGCTATTTTATTTGTAGCTTGACTATCAGGTGGAGGCACGGCCATATTCTAAAGTCTGTGTTAAAAAGGTAAAAGTTGTACATTTCATTTGTTGCATGCAGGGTAGTGCGGTCAGCCATAGGTAAAAATAACCAGGCCCCATAGAACTACAACCCTGTGATATGCAGTACTCACTGTCCAGCGACATGGGACAGCTGTTACATGCAGCATACTGATGTTAAACATGAAAAGCTGTCGGAGGTGTAACCTTTAAGAGGAGATCAGGGCCAACACAACACGTCATTTACAGCTTTTGCTCAGGTGTCTTTGACATGAGTCGGTCTGTTTGGACACGTGTTCATGTGGATCAGCTTCTTCTGGCTGTTTTATACACACGGTGTGATGCATGTGAAATGAAATATAAGGAACAGTGACGATGAGTCATGGTGTTCAGCAGCCTGTTGCACCAGTTGACTTAACATGGCTTAGTTTCAGAGGGAGAATTCAGTGGATTTGACCTCAAATAGAGATCAGACTTGATATTTTCCCCTCCTGCAAGCAGGTGAAGTCCTTCATTGGAAGCTGCTGTCACTAAAGCTGGCAGAGGCTGACGAAGAAAATATTTATGACGCTCGGTTTCCATCCCAGTGAGCAGCATGAAACATTCACGAGTTACATGAAGTTGTGAAAACTTAACGAAACGCTGAAGAAGATTACTGAAGACGGGTGTTGGAAATAATTAGTGTTGAAATGACAATACCTGCAGAGTTGATGTCACTGAAGGGCTGCGTCGCCACGCACATGAACTGCTTCATTTTCTTCAGCAGAAGGCTTCTTAACCATTGGTTGGTTTTTGTTGATGCTGTTTCAGCAGAACATGTTTATGATGCTTTCACTTGAAATTTGAGCTGCTGCTTGCAGAGCTTCGTCACCTGGAACAGAAACATCTACCTGTGGAAGCTTTTACTGGAGTCCCTTTGTCCTCTTTGACATAAACTGACCTGAGAACAGCTCAAAGTCAATATATTTAATGTTCTTCCTCAGCTTCATTGAAGCAACATGTTTCAAAGACAGGAAAGTTGTGGAATGCTCACCTGTTTGGATCATTCCACAGGTAAACAGGCTCATTGGTAACAGGTGAGAGGATCATGATTGGGTATGAAAGGGGCATCCCGGAAAAGCTCAGTTGTTCATAGAGGATAGAGCGAGGTTCACCACTTTGTGAACACATGATTGGATGAAGGAGATTACTGCAGTCCAAAAACAGACACAGGTGGAGGCTTCAGTTGTGCAGGTATTTCTGAGTGTAGCTTTCAGGTGTGCAGAGGGCTGCAAAGCTCCACCTGTGGAACATGAACATATGCTGTGAAGAGCTTCACCTGAGAATGTCCTGGAAGCTCACACGAAAGCCGCCTCCCCTTCGCTCGGGCTCGCCTTGTTGTTGTTTTCTCGTCCCCTGCTGTGATGATTCCTCTTTGCGCCTGAATGCACTAAAAAACAGGAGGCGGGCAAGCGTTAAACCAAACAAAATCCTCACAAAACAAACGTGTTCGACTCAAATGTGAAATGAGGCCGCGTCTCATTTAGGCTGAATGTTTCTGAACATTTCCAAAGGCCTTTTCATAACTGAGCTGTAAAGTACTGGTTAATTACTCGTCGACGCATTTCTCCTATGGAGCATAGTTTAGAAAGATCAAAACATCCGTGCAGCGGAGGATACGGGATCTATTTATTTATGTTTGTCTTTGCTTTATGCAGTCATCCGCACACCTGCGTTTGCTTCGTTCGATCCAGATAAAGTGAAAAAACAACAGCCGAGCCCTGTGTTATGTTCTCTAAACTCACCTGGAAACAAGCGATCATCAGTCTAAACTGTAGCTGGACTCAAACAATGATGAACAGGTGATCCAGTCCCATCCCAGTAAGACACCAGCTGCCTGTTCTGCAGCAGCAGAGCTCACGAAACGATACCTAGAGATCTCATAGAAACACTGTTGATGTGTCAGACTTAAAGGTCACGTCAGCAGAGTTTTCTTTTGCTTTCACACAACAAACAACCCCAACCAGAGCGATGTCCAGTCATTTCAAGCAAATTCAGTGCAGCCCATCAGTCTGCAGCAGACTCTGATTGACAGCTTTCACACCAGGTTAAACGAACTGAACTGAAGGCACTAACACACCAGAGTTTATTTGAACTGAGGCGAACAGGAGAAAGCACACATGGCCACCTTAAAACACAGAAAATCATTGAAAATGGACAGAATAGTGAGAGGGTTTGTCCTCGACACCCTGCAGCATTGAGCGCTAATTGAATCATGCAACACTTAGAAGAGTAATATGTGAGCAATTTAGAAATGTGCTGCTGTTAAACTCAAGTTCACGTGTGAAGCTTGTTTGTCTTCAGTCTTGAAGTGCGAAAAAACTGAAGGTCTGTGTGAAATATGGTGGCAGCTCTGTGCTAATTGTTCACATTTGGAGACATGTGGTGTTTTCCCTCCATCTGTAACTGAGAATTAGATTTGGCTGCATAATTATATGTAATTTAGTTTAACATTAGCATGCCATTGCTGTGTGTGTGTGTGTGTGTGTGTGTGTGTGTGTGTGTGTGTGTGTGTGTGTGCGTGCGTGTGTGCGTGCGTGCGAGCGAGCATCTGCACACCAGAGTGCCGTTGTTTGTGTGTGCGCATTCATTTATCCAAGTGTGTGTGTGCGGGCTTAGGCTAATAGCTTCAATAATGCTCCTCCATGAATCACGTCTGTGTCAGCCGTCCTTTTCTAAAAGGCAGAGCCGCATTTCCTCGGTGATGGATGTCTCATTTTGCAGCAACGACTCCAACAAACAAACAAAGAAGAAAATCCTCGACTTCTTCCTCAATGTGAGAGAAGTGGCTGTTAAAACCTCTCACGCTGGAGTCACGGCATGCAAGTTAAACCTTGTATCTCCAGACTGGTTTTGGCTCGTGCCTCGCTGCACCGCTTCCTGCACGGGCTCTGAAGGTTGAGTTTGGATGTAAAATGTGCGATTTGGACTCGTCCAGTAAGACAATAAGTCCTGGTGATGGTTGTCGAAAGTCCTACACACACAGAAAGATCTGTACTCAAGCTGCCATCACTGCGGTGGTCACACTAATGTGAAGTAGATCCTGTGTTATGACGAAAATATAGTCCTCAGATTCAGTTTGAATGATGGTCAAACTTGGAAATTTAGTCCACTCTTAACAGACTTTAGACACGTTTCCTGGGCTCGTCTCCTCATATCTCTTAAACTTATGACATTTCCTCCCAACGTTCCACTTTGTCGGTGTCTCTTGTTCCTGGTTTCGATTAAATGATCCATTTCTGCTGATTACGGGACAAACAGTCAAGCAGCAGCAGTGGTAACCTCGTCAGTAATTCCTGGTTGGTTTAATGAGTTTCTCTGCACAGCTGTTACATCCAGGCTGTGGAGGCTAGACAGACACACTCCGTTAATGCTGTTTTTCCAAAATCGTCAGTTTGTCAGGAATTTATTGATAATGGAAACAGCCACCTCCTTCCAAAGTTGAATAAGATCAATCAAATTTTGACATTTCCGTCAACGTTTTCTGATGCGATGCTTCAGACTGTGCATAAGAAGAGGAGGTGTAGATGAGCCGCAGGACTGAAAGCCGCCCGCTGCACAGTTAGCTCGTCTGCTTGTGGTCTCACTAATAGATTTGCTTGGTGGCTAACTGGCTAGGTCCCCTCCAGCAGGGAGCAGAGCTAAAGAAAACAAACGCCCACATGGAGATTTACAAGTGTGTCAGTGTGGATAACATTTCATCTCTGCAGGCTCAAACTGTGTGAAGTAGCCTCAGTCTGGCAGCCTGTGGAGGACCTGGTTCTGATTGGTTCTGCTTCCTTACAAACTGAAGAGTAGCCTGATGTGTTGCACGTTAGGCCGTCTTACTTCAGCGCTGTTTTCTCTGTGTTTAGAGAGAAAAAAGCTCCTCACGACACGCTGATTATCTGCACTTATTTATATCTCGTGACAGCTCCTGAAATATTGATGGCTGCTGGGAAAAAGGCAGTAATGTTTACACACTTGGTTCTCAATACGAGTACTGATGATGATGTCGCTGACGCTCCCGTACAGCAGCTTTCTGTTCTATTCTACTCTATTTATTCTGTTCTGTTCTGTTCTGTTCTGTTCTGTTCTGTTCTGTTCTGTTCTGGTGAGGCTGAGCAGTTTGCAGCCTTTGGGCGAAGCAAAGAGCAGTCACCATCTGGCTGACGGTGTGTGTGTTTGTGCATGTGTGTATATATGTGCACATGCGTGTGTGCCTGTGCGCATGTGTGTGTGTGCATGCGTGTGTTTTGTGTGTGTGTGCGCATGCGTGTTTGTCTGTGTCTGTATGTGTGTGCATTCGTGTATGTTTTGCGTGTGTGCATGCATGTATGTGTTTTGTGTGTGTGCATGCGTTTTTGCGTGTGTGTGAGCATGCGTGTTTGTCTGTGTCTGTATGTGTGTGCATGCATGTATGTTTTGTGTGTTTGCATGCGTGTGTGTGTCACTGTCACTCAGAGCCTCAGGAAACCTTTCACACCTTGTCATCCTCTCTGTTACTCGGGGTCAACCGACCAGAGAGGGAGGGGGGAGGGGGTGAGCGAGGGGGGGAACGACAGAGCGCGAGATAACAGAGAGGAAGTGTGAGGCGGGCAGGAGGTTCTGGACAGGAACCGCTTCGAGATGACAGAAATCTGAAACGACGGGAAAAAGAAAAGCCAGAGCAGATCTCAGAGCGACGGGGGGCGAGCGAGGGCGAGCGAGGTAAACACATGCACAAGGTTAAGAGAGAGAGAGAGAGAGAGAGAGAAACACACGCGTCTTAAAACGCATGCACACAGGGGGCGTTGTCCAGGAGGACGTGTTGGTCAGACGTCGTCTCTCACTTGTGATGGGACAAACACCTCCATCTTAAACAGTACAGCTGTCCACTCACCGTCCCTCCCGTCCTCTGACATGAACACAGGTGTGACCTGCAGCCTGTTTTTACTCCTCAGGTCTGTTCTCATGTTTTAGATCGTTGGTCGGTTTCAGTCTGCAGCTCTCACACTAACAGACCTGTTATGGAGGCTTTTATCTCTCATAGTTTTTATTGGCTGAGGCCGAAGCTGGAAACACTCAGGAAACTTCAGACTTCATTTACAGCTGCACTCGCCATTGCTTTTGCTGGTTAATCTCAGTCCAGTAAAAATGAGCCTGAAACGTCTCAAAGACAGACCCAGAGTAAACTGAAAGCTGCTGGTTTTGGTTTTTTATCAAAGGAAACTCTCTGAACTTGAAATTGACGTTGAGTTTGAACACACTGAATTTATATTTAAGGTATCTATACTTATATTTTGGCTGAATATCTTTATATTAAGGCTTTTTACTGTGTTGATCACTTCAAACTGTGTGTAATATCCCTGTTAGCACTGACATCCTTGATTTGAGGTGAATGAGCTGTAAATGAAGTCACTGAAGAAGGAGGTTGAGGTATTCAGATGTCATTGGCTGTTAGAAGCGTCAGTCATCTTCACGAATCGGCTCTTTGTCGTTCGACTCAAATAGTTTCTCAGGTGTAAAGTCAGTACATTAGAGCGGTGTCACAGCCAACATTTCATGTCTTCTGCTCATTTTCAGGTTCTAGCTCCCTTAATTCATGTTAGTGTTGATCTAAACTGCGTCTTTGACTTATTTACAAATGTAGTTACTTGGAAACGATGCAAACTTAATTACCTTAATTAGATTCCTAAAGGATTCAGATCTTGTCAGTGGATTGTGATTCATTAAAGTGCCATCGCACACCAACCCTGTGCTGCTGAATCTCGGGCGTCCTACGCTCTGTGCTGTACCTGAATGCATCCTGTGAGAACAGGCCGAGGCTGCTGCTGCGTTCACTGCGCAGTGCAGACATTATGTTACCGTGTTTGTTCCAAACCCGTTTTTCTCCGGTTCTCTTTCTTTGTTTAAGGAAGGTGGTTTTTGCGACAGGCTCTGAAACATCATGCAGGTGAAGCTCTGACGCTCTGTGGTAGATTTTTAAGTCCTCAAGTCAGAGACAAGTGAAGTTGATCCGCACACATGTCCATCGTCTGTTTGTCCACCTTGAAGTGACTGAAGTGAACCATTTGGTTTGACTCCAAACTAAACTGAGAAACTCGTTCATCAGGTAACTGTGGAGGCATTTCCCAAAGTTCAAACTGGTTGCTGAATGTCTCTCAGTTTTTGTCTCTGACTCTAATTAAAACTCCCATTTTATTATCATCAGTGAGTTCTTCCATCAGTGGCTCTTTTGTGCAGTCGGCTGGAAATTTCTAAATATTACTATAGTTTATCACAAAGTAACGCGGTGTTTCCTGCTCTCTGCACGTCTCTGTCTTGTGTTTCTTCCATCTTGTCTCTCCTCCAGCCTCTTTCTTCCATGCCTGTCTTCCTCTCTCTCCTCATCCTCTGTGATCCGTCCATCTGTCCTTTGTGTTTCTATCCCCCCTCCGCTGTGTGCCGCCGGTCAGACCAGCTGAGCCCTCGCCGATCTGCTGATCCTCCCTGCCGCAGAGGAGCCTCGGCGGGCCGCGACACAAACAGAGCTCCTCCGGCAGGAAGTCGTATCCCAAAATCTTCCCCACATACCGTCCTTATGTCTTTCTGGCTCTCTCTCTGCTTCTGTGTGCAAAGCTCACTTCTTCCTGAAGTCAGTGTCAAACATCTACATCTGCTGATGTTGCTAACAGACCGTCTGCTGCAGACGGATTGAATTTACTTCATGCTAAACCTCAACCCTCTTAAGTGCCGTTGCTACACCTCAGGCTTTCCAATCCAGCACTACACATATGCACTTTATAAAGATGATGGAGGCAGATTTCCCATCGACATCAATGTTAAGGCTTTAAACAACGGGCGCTTGAAGCAGGCACCTGGTTTTCAGACAGCAGCCGATAACTGTAGCTAGCTAACGTTAGCGAGGACAAATAATGACGTTAGATTTATTTAGTTTCATTCTCACTGTTTTCAAAGTGATTCACCTTTAAAGAAGTCTTTGAGAACGAGGACGAAGCAGTGAGTTCTTAAAGTCGTCTGCAGGTCGAATTCAGAGCAGGACGGAGCTGCTAATGTTCCTGTAAACCACTCGGAGTGTTCGGCATTAGCATTAGCATTAGCTATGTGACTCCAGCACCTGAGTCTGACCCTGAAAGACACCTTTTCTAACAGGGAATAATGAAGTCATTTAATATGTTAACTCTCTGCCTTGGAAGTGATGCTGCAAGTAGTGTCTTACAGTCCAGAGGACAACAAAAAAACAACATCCTCCCAAATCCTCTGGACACCAAATATCTGTCTGAGTAGAACTCCATGTCCACCAAACGCTGATAGACCTGCTGTGTTCAGCTGCTGTGATGAAGAGACAGAAGAAGAGTAAGACAGAGGCGGAGGAAAATAAGACAGACAGAGAGTGAGACATTGCAAAAGGAGATAATAAGACAGTGAAAAGACGGCAGAGGGAGGAATCAGAAGAGACAGATAAGAGGTGAAAAGCAGAGGAGGAGAACAGAAGGAGCAGACTGTGCTCCCCTGTCGGCGTCTGTGTTCAGGTTTCAGACCTTCCTGTAATCCAGCTTTATGTCTGCCACGCTGTCACTGCACCTGTAATCTGCTTCCTGCGCTCCTGTAATCTCACTTTAACTCTGCTTATCTTCTGCCTCTCGCTCAGGGAAACCTCACGCCGAAACGCTCGCTTCGCTCACGGGCGAAATGAAGCGGCGCCGCTCTCCTCTCCGCGTCCTCTCATTGTTCCTCTCCGTCTGCACATTCAAATGTCTTTCGCTGGTGTAAACCTCCTTCCTGTGTTTCTCCTCCGTTCTCTTTTTAGTTTTCCATCCCTTCTCTTTTGCGTTTTTGTTCCAGGATCAATATTTCCATCCCAGACTTCCTTAATCTTAATGTTCTTGAGGCCCCATTTGTGAAATGCAGTCTCTGCTGCCACTGAACTAATTAAAGTTTTCTGGGTAAAAGAGAAACTTGTATGTAAAGGAAATAATCCGCCCTGAAATGACTAATTGATTGTTTAAAAAGCTAATGCTAACGGGGGCTTAGAGAAGGTTGGCCAGTTGACTCGTGGTTCTGGAGTTGAATCAGTAATAAACTGGAGGTGGTGTACGGATATCTGTTGTAGGAAGGTGCTCTCCATGTCTAAGGCCCTTCTGGGTGAAGTTTGTATGCTCTCTGTGTGGGTGGTGCTCTGGTGGTGCTCTGGTGGTGCTCTGGTGGTGCTCTGGCTTCCCCACACAGTTCAGACACATGCAGGTTCACTGGTTCATGGCGTCTGTCGCTGTCTCTATCGCCTTTAGCCGTGAGCGTGAATGGTTGCTTGTCTCTGTGTGTCGGTGCTGTGATGAACTGGTGACTGGTCCTGGATGAACCCTACCTGTCCCCTGGTGTCAGCTGGGATCAGCTCCAGCCCCCTGTGACCCTGTAAGCCGTCAGTGGTTGTAGATGATGGATGGATGGTGCAGAATATAAAATGCTGATCTCACATTGCTGAAGGTGGAGGATGGGTTCAGATGTAGTTTATTAACTTTATGGAAGTACACGCAGTTATCAAACAAAGCAGGTGAGGAGGGGTCACGCCATGCAACCCCAACCAAAGACCAAAGCTGTGAATATAACAGGAAGGTGGAGAGCCTAAAAGGTTATTCTCGACCTTTGAAATAAGAGTTGGATAAAAAGCTGAAGAAGCATCTCATCAGATGTGTTTGAAGCTCTGCTGAAAGCTGGTGAACGTTGAGTTAAGGTTTTACTCTCAACGGACTGTCAAGATGATTTTCTCTGAAGCAGATGGACTTCGCTGTCCTTCGTCTCTGCCGTCAGCAGGTCAAACGTGTCGGCGATGAGAAACAAAAGCTGTTTTGGTTTGTTCAGATCCAGTCAGACTCCGTCGGTACGTCAGTCAGCTGCTTTCTGTGTGAGATCTAATCTTTTTCTGGCTTCCTTCCATGCCGCCTAACAGGTCTCCTTCAGGTCCTCAATAAATCTCTCTGCGGGTCTCCTTCGCTCTTTCTCTTAAACTCCTAACTTCTTTATTCTGATGAATCTCTCTTTCATTACCTGCCCCGACGCCTCCGCCCTCCCCGCTGCTTCTGACAACATGTTGAGGAGCTGGTGGATCAGTCTGCTGAGTATCGAGCCAGCAAAAGAGATTACAGAGTCAGGAGAGACACCGACGGAGGAAGATGAAGGAGACCCGCAATGCATGCATTCCTGTCTGTTTGTGAAGAACCAGAGGAAGAGGGACGACGTGTTTATGTGGCAGAAATGTACAGTAGTTTGTAAAATACACTAGTACACCGTGGTGAGGTCTTCTTACGGCAGCCATGATGGCCATCCTCAGCTCTTTGGTAGGAACCTTCCTGCACTAATAGATGGAGACACTGTGCTGTAAAGCTGCGTTTCCACCACAGGGATCAGGATCTAGATAAAGTTCACCCCCAAAACGTCCCTGCTCAGGGTTCCTGTTCTGGACGGGCGTCCAACGCTGAACATTTGTGACACACCAACACAGAGAAGAAGACATACGATAGACAGACCGATGATGATTGGTCAGTCAGTGGACTGAACGGGCTGAAGGAACCTTTGGCTCCTTGAAAAGTATTTCCTGTGATGTTACGGTGGCCTGCTTGTCTTTTGAAGAGTTTTTGAGATCATATCCATGTATACTTCCTGTGTGCTACCTGTACCACAGTAAACAGCAGCTCCTCTTCATCACTCACAGAATATTTGACCTTCCCTTTGTCTCGTTGAGGACAACCTCTTGTGATGACTCTGGGTTTGTGCTCCTCTTGTCTCCTTGTGTTACTTCTGATCGTCTGCTCTTGTGTGTTTGCTGTTTGCAGCAAACAAAATGAAGCAGTCGATGAAATTCTCCTCCATCACGCTGCGTCATTAACGCCGGCGTTGCAGTCATGGCGCCCTCGGGGACGGTCCGCCCCGTCATTATGGCTTTTTGAGTGTTGCAGCGCAGCCCCTTGTTTTACCCATAATCCCTTTAATGACCGTCCTCTCAGGTATTACTGCTCGGCTGATGCTGGAGCCACACGAAGAGGCAAACAGCATCAAAGAGATGGATTCCTCTTAATGGCTCATTTCATAATGGAGGGAGATGATGGGGGCGAGCGAGCCTGAGCTGCACAGGGAGAGAGAGAGGTGAAAAGCTGAGGCAGACGTGGAGGAACTTCCTGTCGTATTACGATGATCGCTCGTGATGTTTGTATTGTTGGGGGTTTTTTGCTACGCAACATGGATGAAAATCTTAGACTGAAGCTGTTTGCAGAGAAGGATGGAAAATTTGGGGGATTTCTACATTTAATACCAAATTTGGCAGCTGAACATGCAGGCTAAATGATGTGTGTGTATGGGTGATTAATAAGAGAGCTGGCATTTAGCAGCTGATATCTGACTGGTTTGGATAATTACACCAGGAGAGGAAGCACAAGCCGGGACTTTATCAGCCCGACTGGGAGTCGGAGCATTTTGGGGTTTTATTTTTTTTTCCTTCCCTTTTTATTAAATTTTTTTTGCCTCCCCGCTTAAACGTTTGCCGATTCACCCCTGTAATTTTTTATTCCAAAGTTATTAATGTCTGAGCTGCAGCAAGCGAAGATTAGCAGCAGCGGCGCAGAGAGGTGAAGAGGAGGCTTTAAAGCTGCATGTTTCTAGGTTTATTATCATCAGAAACACTTGAACAGCTGATTCTGAGCAGAACTGTGGTGATGAAGACAATGTGGTGTGAAGCAGGATGAAATGAAATGTAAAAACACCACAGATTAAAAACTCCAGCACGGTCCATCTTCCTCATGAAATGTTTTTTAAAGCTTTAAATCAACCTGCAGGAACCTGAAACTTGCTTCAAACATTTGGTTATGAAGTTGGATCATTAGGTGGTGACGCAGAGAAAGGAATAGAAACGCTTTTTGTTTTTATATCACCAGATCGGTTTACCTTCTTGACTGTTCGTGGGTACAATAACCAGATGAGACCGAATGAGACGGATCACAGTATTGGTTAGTGATGGAGGAAGTATTCAGATTACTTCAGCAAAAGGACTGATAATAAAACTAATAATGATTCCTAAATACTCCATTACAAGTCGTGTATTGCAAATTTTACTTCAGTAAAAGTATTAAAGTATAGTCAGGAAAATGTATTTAAAGTACCTTAAGTAGTGAGTGCAGTAATGTGTCCCCTGTGTCTGTTGTAATGATTCTTTTCATTCTGGATCAATCTGCTGATCATTTTCTCCATCGATCGATCGTTTGCTTCGGAAACATTGTGAAAATAGTGAGAAATGCGGTGACAATGAGCCCAAAGTGACACCTTCACCATGTTTGTTTGGTCCAACCAACAGTCCAAAGCTCCACATGATTCCAAACACATTCAGATCATTGAGATCATTGAGAGTAGAAGCAGCAAATCAAACATGTGAGAAGATCAAACATCAAGTGATTCCACAGCAAAGATCAATGAAACCATCATCACAAGAGTTTTTTCAATTTTCTGTCAATTCGTTGAATTAATAACCCTCATCAGCAGGTCTGCAGTGAGCGTCAGCGCTGACATTAGCAGGATAGCCTTCCCAACTTCCTGCTTCTGAGTGGAGGCTAGTTAGCCTAGCTTGCTAGCTTTTGCTTGACTGGAATCCAAATGTAAAAGCACAGTTGGTCCTCCTGAATGTTGAACGTTGCAGCTTGTGGCCTTTTAAACCAGGAGGGAGTCCAGTCAGCGGCTGTCATGAGGAGGAGGAGGAGGAAGAAGGAGGAGAAGTCATGAGGAGCAGCCACCCAGAAACATGAAGCTCAGGCAGCGTCCACTAATTCACTGTGTCCAAAAACAGTGTTATGCTCTTTAATAAACTGGAAAAATAAGCACAATCACTGCAGTTTCATGACAGTTTCTATTTCATTTTAAGTAGCCTCACAGAGAGTTGCACCTCTGCGGCTGAAGCATGAAAGTTCAGGTGTCCACTCATTGGACAACTCTTCTCCAAGTCTGAAGGGACAGAGAGACTCTGACGTTTCCGTCCTCGGGGGAGTTTAAAGTTCAGACGCAGTTCAGCAGCAGAAAACTACGACTTCTTCAACAGTCAGATCTGGATTAAGGATTTCACTGTTTGTTACTTCAGGGTTTCTTCACTGCGGGTTAATTAAAGGGTTATCCTGCGCCTGTTCGCAGATAAGAGTTGGACTCTTCATTACCAGCTGACTCCGGCCGAGTGGCAATCAAATGGAGAACAGTAATCATCGCCTTCCCATCAGAGCTGCTGCTTCTGGAGACAATTTACCCGCTGCAGTGCAGTCTGGGAAAATGGCAGCCCTTCTCCTCAATGACACATGTGATTAACGGAGAATGTCTCTCGATTGACACGTCTGTTTTTTCTGCCTCTTTCCCGTCGGCCAGCATTAACGTTAGCGCTGCCACTTTTGGCTGACAAGTCCTCCCTCCTCTGCTGCTGTTCTTTCGCTGACAGCTCGGGGAATTATAACTCCTGTGCACATAATGACTGTAACCTTTTCCATACGCCGCACACGCGGTACACAATGAGATATTTTAAAGCTCTCACTGAAATGTAGATCTATTTTTACCAGACTTTCTTTCACCTTTATTGTCAGGATGGAAGTGAGTCACCATTGAAAGTGCTCCACAATAACCAGCCATTTTCACACTTAGCAGAAAGGGAGGCGAGAGATGGAGCAATTAAACACCGGATCAATGGAAAGAAGCGAGCGGACGTGGAAATTGACGACAAATTAAGTTTGTGGCAGGAGGACAAAGTAGAGGAAATGTCCATGCAACCATGTGAGCGATCAGGCTCTGCATTGTCTTCTCCAGCACTCATAATTAAACCTGTTGTGTGTTGCACAAAAAACCTTTAGCATGAAAATCTGCACTTGTTCTATGCAGCTTTGCACAATTCAGGATGAGCTGAACAAAAGGCAGGTTTCCATCCAAGTGTAGTTCTCGCATTTCCATAAAATTGCCGAACGAAATGCTAATTAATGCATGTGAACAGGAGCTGATTGGTGGAGTTGATTCTTCAGTCAGTGCCGTGAAAACGTTGTAGAAGAAGAGGAGACAGTGAGATTGTGTGCACTGGTGTGCCGTCACCGTCCTTTTCCTCCAGCTACAAGCGTCTCCTCCACTTCTATGTGTTGCATTATGAGACAACGACGTCCACAGTAACACACTCAAAGAGCTTTCTGCCGTCATTGAGATGCAGCCGATCTGCCTCTGCAGGATGAGCAGGAAGCTGCGTCTGAAAAGGATGGTTTCTTTGTCTCTAATAAATAGAAATGAGCAGGTGGACAGACGGACAGAAATACACTTTGCCATTATTGTGATTCACAGAATTTCTGCCATTAACTGACTATTTCACCAGCAGTGATAAAGTTCAGCAGCTGTCTGCTGTTCTCATCAAACACGAATAATTCAGAGCCTCAGTGGACACAGAAGATGGTGTGTGTGCGTTTTCATCCAAAGGTCGGCTGGCAAGAGAGTGTGTGTGTGTGTGTGTGTGTGTGTGTGTGTGCGTGTGTGTGTCTGTGTGTGTGTGTGTGTGTGTGTGTGTGTGTGTGTGTGTGTGTGTGTGTGTGTGTGTTCATTCCTGGTTGTCTGTTTCTAACAATAACAGACTTGTGTATATATATTTAAATTGTTATATTTTATGCTCTTATTTTAGTAGATGTGTCATATTTTAGTAGATGTGTCATATTTTAGTAGATGTGTCATGCACCAATTTCACCAGAAAAAATTCCTCGTATGTGTAAAAGCATTCTTGGCAATAAAGCTTTTTTCTGATTCTGATTCTGATTTCTGATACTGTATGCATGTGTGCTAAAACTGGAGGTTTATGCTTTGCTTTTATGAAGGGCCTCAAAAACTGCAAATCTGTGTGTGTGTGTGTGTGTTTGTGTGTGTGTGTGTGTGTGTCATGAGAATCAGCTGGTCCTCACTGTTAGAGAGACCTTCAAAGGGCTGTTTGAGGGTTCACACTTGGTTTGGGTTGGTGGTTCAGTTTTGGGGCTGCAGGGAATGCATTTTGTCAGTGATTGTCCTCATAAGGATGGAAGTACAAGTGTGTGTGCGTGTGTGTGTGTGTGCATGTGTGTGTGTGTGTGTGTGTGTGTGTGTGTCTCCACCCTCCGTGCCTCCTCTAATTAGCGCTGGCTGTAAATATTTAATGTCCGACAGCGGCGCAGCGGAGGATGCTAACACGGCACGATCACGGCGTCGCTCTGCCAGCCGGACCTCCGCTCGTTTCCGCCTCGCAGCGTTTGTGACTCTCGCTTCCTTCGTGTGTTTTTAATTCCTCCGATTTAACAAAGTTTAACGACGACAAATTGTTTCGGAGGAGAGAAAATTCAATCTGAATCTTGTGGGAGTGTCAGCTAGCGTGATTTAAGAAGAGTTATGAGACATCTGAGATTCTTCTCCTGTCAGCCACAACACTTCCATTAATTCATCTTCATCAAACATGACTAAAGTTAATCACCTGGAGTTCATCGCTCGACACGTTTGCACCACAGAAGCAGCTGATTCTTCACTTCTCATCTTTCATTGTTGAAGAAACTCATCTTCCTGTGACTCCACTCACCTGCTGCACTTCCACTACGACCCTCATTAGTTTGAAATTTCGTGCTGCTCGTCATTTAGTCAGTCGACACGTCAGTCCGTCGCCTCCTCGGGTTGATTCTGGAAAGACTTTCTTCTCTTCTCTCATTGTTCTGAGCAGACTGTGATTTGGTGTTGCTGCCTCTGTGTGCAGAAATGACACCGTCCACGCCGCCATCGCTCTTCATTTGCTGTTTTCTTTCTCCTCCGTGTATCCGTTGCTTCCTCTCCGGCTCATCCATCCATCTTAATGCCCCTCCTTCAGCAGAGTTAACTAGACGGGGGATGCAATCAGAGAGGAGGGAGAGGAGGAAGCTGTTTGTTGTTGTGATCCAGCAGGAGGTTTTAAAGCCACACTGGGCTTCATCTCCGTCTTATTATCCGACGTTTACTTTATACGTCCAACACCGAAGCTTAACGACCTCTGCCGACTGTGCAGCTAATGACTTAACTCGACCAGCTGTTGTATCCACCATCTTTGTAGTCTTGGCAGGATTTCCAAGATGTACTTCAGAGAAAAACTCTGAAGTTCTCGCTGGTTTTACTGAAACAAACACGCTTCTGTACAAACATGCAGCGCAGCTTGTTCACATGGTGTCATACAAACGAAGAGTGTCTCATACACCTTTACACCAATACACCTTTAATGCCTTAAAGGAAGGGTCATATGTCCCATATGGATGGATGGTCAGACAAACACAGGACCTTCACCCAGCTGTTCACGACCTGAGTGAAACCCAAAGTCAGCAGTCAGTTTGAACATGGATAACGTAGTGATGAAGGTCCAGTGCGATGAAGATGCCGGAAGAGTTTGAGTCACGGCTCTGTTTGCTCGCCATCCAGAAGGCCCTGCACGTCCCTCAGAGCGGCCGGAGGCCACATCCGCACCGCGAGTGTCGAGGATGTGTTGCCACGGAAACAAAGCAGCGTGGGAGGGGGAGGAGGATCAGAGGACCACAACTTCCTGACAGCAGGACGGAGGCTGGGAAGCACCGTCACGCTAACGGTTCCCCACATGTCCAAGTCTTCAAAGTTCGGGCTGTTAGCCCGGGGTTAAACAGAGAGACGTCTTCCTCACGCAGCTTCAAGCATTAACATAAGCAGACGGAGGAAAAAGAAGAAGAAGAAGACGAAGAGGCGAACCGAGAGCCAGGTCAGATCAATGGAGAGAGAATAAAGAGGGAGACCAACGAGCTCGTAGGCAGACGAACGGTGACGAGAAGCGACTGTGACAGACAGGAAGGAAAGGTTTTAGCCGTTCGGGTTCCTGCCGGCATTCAACACCTCCCAGAGAGACGAGGAAGATCCTGTCAGCGGCGGGGGAGGGGGTCATCTTTTAATTTTAGCACCGGCCTGATTAGCTTGCCTCGTTGGCCTTTTTCACCACTGCGAGTGACGTCCCGGTGACGGGCCGGCCGAGGTCAGGCGGGCCGGAGGGCGAGCGAAGGCGAACTGTCAATCACTTCATCATATGTGGGTTAAAAACGGCTGCAGGGGAGAGGCAGACGGAAGGAGGAGGGAGAGAAGATGATGCATGCTGATACGCTGTCTTGTTTAACCTTACATTAATTCAATATTTATTTAGGGATTTATAAATGCTTAATAGACAGTAAATCAATATTTATGAGGCGGCTAATGAATCTGCCAGGACACCGTCAGCATTTAAATGCTACAGTGAGTCTGGAATGAGACGGGCCACTGCGTGCTGCAGCGAAGACACGTCTCAGACGCAGGCCACGTGTCCGAGTGCAGGTCCAGACCGGCCTCTGGAGGATCCCAAAGTGGTCCCAGGCCACGTGGAGTGCCCCCCCAATCAGAGCCGACCTGAAGAGCCTCTTAGTGAGCGACCAGGAGGCATCCCGGCCTCCTCAGACCGTCTGAACTGGCTCTTTTCAGCATGAAGAATCAGCCGTTCTATTCCGATCTCCTTCCAGATCTTTGGGCTCTGCCGGTCTCAGAGATGTTTAAAAATGACCGTGTGCTCATAAAGCTGTCCAGATTTTAAGCCCTTTTTTAACCTTAAGATGAAGTTTTAAGACAGAATAATGGCATGACTGGAGGACGGGGAGAAGGAGGCGATGCTGTGCCGAGTTTGCACCTGATCAACTGGCCTTCGGGCTGCGGCGGGTTGTGACCTCATGCGTTGACAGGATGAGGGATGATGATGGATTTCTGGCAGAAATGTGCTCAGCTGTCTGGCAGCTTGAGATGTTCAGTGATGTGATTTTCCACACGGGTGCAGTAAACAGTGGCAAGCTTGTATTAGTATTATTGGAGTAATACTTTACATGTTGAAGTAAACTAGCTGCCAGGACAGAAGCAGGACTTCAGCTGTCTGTGCTCCTCCACACCAAACTGTAATAGTTTTGACCTTTGTCTCATTTGTTTGATTAAGTCGAACTTCTTTTTAAGGGAGAACTTCTCACTTTGGAGGCAGATTATTTGGCCATGTTAAACTCTGTAATCCAAATCACATTTTCAAATCAAGAAGCTGCTCGATGCAAAAGCCAAAACCGTTCTGACAACACAGAATCTTTAATCATCAATCTGCTTTGTGCCGAGTTTCAGTCCAAACACCGTCTGAGACAAATAAAAGCAGCTTGGTGTTTCATCCAGTCACCAGCGAGTGTCTTGGCAGTCAGACCGTCTGGACTCCTGCAGGAAAATAAAAGCCTGGTTGGTTGTATTGATGGCAGCGAAGCATATGTTCTCTGCATTTCTTTCAGAGCGTGTTTGCTGTGGTGCAGCAGCATCACGCAATCGTTTTCTGCTTCATGAGAATCACTTTAGCGCGCAGTTAAACCAGACCAACTGAGGCGGACCGGTTTCAAAATGAGTCCAGGAGTCAGAGTGTTTGTGTGTCGCTGATGAACATGAATGAAGTAAAACAGCCAGACTCCGACGCCCAAAGCCTGCCTTCAGTTTGTCGGTGGATGGCTTTTACATGGAGGCCGGAAAGAGCTGCAGCGGTTCATCAATCAAATGTTTAAGAAGCAGTGCATCATGTGATTAACTCCATTTTCATTCAAGCTATGGAGTAACAATTAGGTCTACTTATAAAATGCTCATTAGCTTTTCATTCTTCTACATTTAAATGTAATTGCAAATCATATAATTAGGTTACAAAAGTAAATGTGCGGTTTTATCCTCCATTTAAAGGGATTGAAGCTGGTTTTACCCTCCAATGTTTTACCCTCAGCAGTGACCCTGCAGTGACGCTGTTTTGTGGAAAGATGAACGTTGTGGTTTAAAGACGTTAAGGTTTGGAGCCTTCATATTGCAGTAATGACCACATGGTTGGTCAGCTGTAGCGGGAAATGGTCACATTGTAGCGCCTGAGCTAACAGGAAGGAGCTCCTTGTGTTGGAACTCGTCTGCCGGTCCTCCTCCAGACGCTCCTCCTGAGGTTTGCTCCTCCTCTCTGTTGGTGTTAGCCTGCAGAGGAGCTGATGTCACGGAGGAGACTGAACCTCGGACTGTTGTAGGTGTGAACCGTCTCACGGGAGACAGACCCGGTGTTCATCGCTCTGCTCTTCGTCTTCTCATCCTCCTCTTCACTCAGAGTCTGCCTGTGCTGTGTTTTTTCTTTCTTTCTGTTTCCTCTCTAATCTTTCTCTTTCATTCCTTCTGTCCTCAGCCAACCTCCGTCTCTGCTGCAGAGGTGGAAACTTACCAAACACACTCATCCCAGTCCTGACACAGTACGGCCTGATAACCACTGAAGCATCGTCTCATTCTCGTGGTGCGTTCATGGTCCCTGATTTCTTTGTCCCAATCAATCAGCAGTGAGTGATGTATCGATCAAGTTGATCATTGTCATTCGACACATCATGACTGCAGGTAACGTTTGTCGTGTTGATTGAAGACGTATGAGTCTCAGGAAGATGACGTCATCATTCTTAGTCCCGCTCACAGAGCTCTCATTGGTCAGTTGTTTCTCCAGCTGTGGGTGAGCCGATGATCACATGATCTGTGCTCTCTGACAAAGTGTGTACCGTGTTGATTTATTTAAAGGTTTTTTGAATCTTTCATGACAATCCATCCCATAGTTTGAATGACATTTACTCAAAAACCACAAATGTCAACGTCACGGTGGAGCAGGAGGAAAAGTCCAAAGGATTCGTCCTCTGTGGACCATGAATGTTTGGTCGCAGTCTTGGTCTCCACCAACTAAAAACATCTGGCTTTCTTCTAAATGTGCCACAAACCCAGGAGCTAAAAGAGGCAGAAAACCTGCTGCAGAGTCTCACTTCTCTTACTGATTAGATTAGTTAATTACTAATATTTTAATTACTGGAGCTTTTCACAGCAGTGTGTGTGTGTGTGTGTGTGTGTGTGTGTGTGTGTGTGTGTGTGTGTGTGTGTGTTCGTGCAGATCCAAAGCAGTTTGTCTTTTAAACCAAACGTCTGTTTTATGGTTTTGTTGCAGTTATTACAGAAAAAGGTTTTTGTCGAGGATTTGTCCAACAGTGACGCTTCGCCCTCTTCCTCCCTCCTCGTACACTGAGCTTCTTTCAGAGACTCGACCGTAATCACGGCGGTTGTGGTGATTATGCGGGCTTTGTTCACAGCTCAATCACGCTGAACTCCATTTTCACATTTTCTGTTGTTTGCGTGGAGAGGATGAAGTCATATCTCGTCTCCGGGTCTCTTCGTCCTCACCCGTCTGTATCTGCTGTGGGTAAAGTGTCCCTCTGTCCCTTTGTCTACCACTCTGCTTCTCTTCTGCCATCTCTATTGTCTTCCTTGTCCTCCCCCGGCGTCTCCCTCTCTCTCTTTGCATCACTCTCTCGTCGTATTGTTTGCTGAAGGTCAGCCTCTGACATTGGAGCATGTGCTCTCCACAGAATGAAACCAGAGAGCTCAGATTTGCTTGTCTGACTCTTTTTTCTCTCTCTGAGCTCGATCTAGACAGAATTATGCAAGAGCTTAATTCCAAAGTGAAATCCATTCATGAACGGCTCTCTGCTCTGTCCCGCTGTGAAATCTGAACTCAGATAAGACAGAAACGCCGTCGCCGTCGCCGTCGCCTGGCCATGTTCTGTGTTCTTCCTCCTGTCAACAAAAGGCTCGAAGCAGCCGCGACTGTTTCTGCTCACGGGTCCTGAATCACAGGCTGATGGATCGTCTTCCTCTGAGCTCCATTAAAACACGAGTGAGCACACACACATAGTTTATTCTGACTCACACACACACACACACACACACACCGTCCTGCTGCTGCAAACACTCACTGCAGCACCAAATGTGGATTCATCCGCCACTGAAAATAGTCCCAATAAAAGCACAAGTTCCTCCTGCTTGTTTGATAAAAGATAACTATTACTGAGCCTTTTTAAAGTACTCTTTTTAAAGTCTTCAGTGGGAACCAATGGACTCGGACCTCAGCACATGCCCCCCCCCATATCACATGACTTCCTGCTTTGCTCCTTCGCTTATTAAAACGGCCACCAGAGGTGCCGTCGCGTGAACACAGACGTGCTGTGAGTTGTTTCAGGGCGCTTGCTGAAATGTTTGGCGCCGTCGTTCTTCTCTGTCTTCGCTGTAAATATTTAGTAACAGCTGACCTCTGTTTTACAACGTTGCATTTGTCCAACATCAACACAGTGAGGTTTAGGAACAGCTGGTGCAGCTCGGTCCTGGTCCTGGTCCTGTGGTTTACTGGTTGGAGGGTAATCTTACAGCTTGTTATTTGCAGTTTTGCCCGTCATGTGTGTTCTCATAACGCCGCACACACCAGGGTGTTTGCTGAAATGTGGGAACGCGGCGACATCAAACAAAGACGAGTCAGGAAACGTGAGCAGCCGCCAGATCAGAACACAAACATTGGACTGATGAATCAGAACGATCCTTTAAGACTTCTGGCTTTTGTTCCGCAGCGTTGGAGGTTTGAAGCTCTTGTTATTACATTTTATGCTCAGATGACTGTTAGTGTAATATCTGCTCTCCAGCTAATGTGACATGAAATGAAGAAGTTTTCATTTCATTGATTTGTTCATTTTCCCCCCTTGAACAAATTCATCCTCCTCTCCTCTTTTTATTCCTCCTCTTCTCTTTTTATTCCTCCTCTCCTCTTTTTATTCCTCCTGTCCTCTTTTAATTCTTCCTCTCCTCTTTTTATTCCTCCTCTCCTCTTTTAATTCCTCCTCTTCTCTTTTTATTCCTCCTCTCCTCTTTTTATTCCTCCTGTCCTCTTTTAATTCTTCCTCTCCTCTTTTTATTCCTCTCCTCTTGGTATTCATCCTCTCCTCTTTTCATTCCTCCTCTCCTCTTTTAATTCCTCCTCCCCTCTTTTTATTCCCCTCCTCTTTTAATTCCTCCTCTCCTCTTTATTCCTCCTCTTCTCTTTTTATTCTTTCTCCCCTCTTTTTATTCCCCTCCTCTTTTTATTCCTCCTCTCCTCTTTATTCCTCCTCTCCTCTTTTTATTCTTTCTCCCCTCTTTTTATTCCCCTCCTCTTGGTATTCCTCCTCTCTTTTATTCTTCCTCTCCTCTTTTTATTCCTCCTTTCCTCTTTTATTCCTCCTCTCCTCTTTTAATTCCTCCTCTCCTCTTGGTATTCCTCCTCTCTTTTATTCTTCCTCTCCTCTTTTTATTCCTCTTCTCCTCTTTTAATTCCTCCTCTCCTCTTGGTATTCTTCCTCTCCTCTTTTGATTCCTCCTCTCCTCTTTTAATTCCTCCTCTCCTCTTTTAATTCCTCCTCTCCTCTTGGTATTCCTCCTCTCCTCTCACCTTCCTCTCTCATTCACAGCTGTTTCATCCCCTCTTCTCCCTCCTCTCTCGCTTACAATAAATCCGTCCACACCTCCACACATCCCTCCCCTCTCGCTCTCTAATTGACACTAAATTCACCTCCCCCCTCCATATCTCTTTGCTCTATCCTCCTCCTCTCGCTCCTCTTCCTCCTCTGTAACTGCTGACGGTGGAGTTTGTTTTTTCCCTGCTGGCTCGCCTCTGGAGCTTTCACCCCAGCGGTTGGACTCCCCCGGGTGCAGAGGAGACCCAGGGGTCAATCTGTCACCTTCACACCGCTGCAGCTGCCCTCCACCCATGCATTCATCTGTCTCTTCTTCATCCCTCCCTCCTCATCCCTGTGCTGCACTGCTCCTCAGTCTTCATACTCATCTGGGAAAAGAACAAAAACAGCCAAAGGATTATGAATTTTCTGAAGTAAACAGGGTTGTGGTGACACGTTACAGTAATAAATTACTTTTTGCACACACATCTGTCGACACTGATTTCAGTTGACCTCGACGCCATCTTTATGAAACCTAACCAATAGTTTTCATGCTCAGACCTGAACCACAGTGTTAACTTAAACACCTCACGTCCTCTCTGAGTCTCCTCTCCGTCCTTCATTCATCCACCGTCCATCATCTCCACCCTGACTTCCTGTCCTCTGGAACATGTTTCTCCGTCACGATGCGCTTCTGCTTCTACTAAAATTACCTGACAGGCTTTGAGACCTTTTATGGACATCCACTTCCCGTCACATAATTCACACGGCCTGGGCTCCATTTCTGTATTAACATGTGAGGTTCTGTGACCTCTGAGGACCCTGACAAGGTCATGGTACACGGGGACACTTCAGATACAGGTTTTCCAGTGTCCAGGTCCTGTTGGTTTTGCTCTGTTGAAGCTCAGTCAAGGATGTCAGCAGGTTTCTCAGGTTTATTCCATTTGACATTTTAAGTGAGTGTTTTCAGTAACTCCTCAGTGTGTTTGTCTCACGGTGATGACTGCACATTATTGGACATGATGTTGGACTGGGAAAGGAGTTTTTGATGTGATGACACAGTGTACTGTAATGTGTGGATGTACAAAAAGTTACAAGACCCTGAGAACAAGTGTGAAGTCAGCGTTTTAGAAACGAGTGCCCTTGACATTAAAAGATCTCTCACCTCCTTTTAGACAAATTTAAGCTCTCAAATAATGGGCAGAACGTTTATCAAGAGCTTTTATCATCAGCTGGAAAAAGGCAGCCTTTATTTGGGACAGGCCTTCAGGGCGAAAAGTGGATCTTCACGTTTTTGCGCTTCTAGTTTACTTTCTTTTAATCAGATCAGTGTTAAATTTTTGTGGGGTTACCATCTGTCTGTCAGATTAGCAAACATGCTAACCCCGTAGTATAGGCCTATATTATATATTTTCTTTACACACATGTTTTTGAGCCTGCATTTGTTTACATTTTGGCAGATTCTGCACACTTTTAATGGTGCTAATTGGCTGTTGGCGGTTCCTGTGTGCATTGTGCTCATGGATGTACAGACCACGCTCGGTTACTTCGCTGCTGAAGGAAACTGAATGAATCTGCAGTTAGGAGGAGCATCTTTGTCTGTGCTTTGGAAGTGGATGTATGGATGTTTATTTTCAATCCGTCTGGAACGAGCACGGTGAATATTTCATTCCCTGTCACGTTCAGAATAGTACTAAAGAATACACAAACTGCTGATCCTGAAGCTTTCAGTATGAAATCTTTCCCTGTTCTTCACTGCTTGTTTTTCTCGTCTGCGGCGTCTCCTCCGTCAATACCTCCCACTGCTGTTTCTAAATTATCTGATGAATAATGTGGCGTGAAACTCTTTAGGTTGTCGATAAATGTCTCAGTGCCGGTGACACCAAGACAGATTCCTCTGCTTTTCTTCTGCCGCTGAGCAATGAGGTTTAGATAATGTTTTATTTTTCCTCCCAGAAAAAGGATGAATAACTGCCACGCGGCAGGGAGCCGAACCCTTCCTTGTTCTTCCCATCAGCTCCCATCTGTTCTTTACTTTTTTCTTTTAATGCTGTCAGTGCTGCCTTTCTCCTCAGTACTCCTTTATACATGCTGGTGCCTCCTCAGTCATCCCTCCATCTTCAGCTCCTCAGCAGCTACACACAACAATAACACTCAGCCAATAGTGACTCAGATCAAGGCGCATCTGCACACAACCTCCCAGCCAGTTCTGTATGTTGTCTTGTTTTATTCATTAGTGTGAATGAGCTGTGGACATATGGAGGCATGTGAAGGTAATTTAATGCAAATGTGATTCTAAATAACTAATTATGCACGTTCACTGGTGTCTAGCTCACAGTTCAGCTCTGAATTAATGCACTGCTTCTGTTGACACTGGTGGGGAGATCTGTGGATGAATCCTGTGCACACAGTAAGAACATGATCTGTGCACATTCATCATGTAATCAGCAAAATTTTGTGCACAAAGGACAAAGAAAAGTTCTAGAAAATGACAGTGACTTGTCCTGAACAGTTGTGTGAAATCAGGGTCTCAGTGTAGATGAATTGTAATATAGTTCAAATTAAGAATAGCCTGACCTTAAACATGTCCTTCCAGGAATATTTTGTTTCTATACCACTGAATTTCAAAAAGGAAGTTTTTTAAGAGAAGGACATGCTACGTATGTTCGTGGACGTACAAAGCGTCGTCTCGGGTCCAGTGGGGAGTCTAAAGGACCACACAAGCAGACTGGATCAGAACAACAAGCAGACAGGACAGGAGGAGATGACGGAGGAACAGCTGGACTTCAGAAACCAAAAACAGCAAACAGCATCAGCAAAACTGAACCAGGGCAAAGTGCAAAAATCTGTCCGAACATGTGAATAAATTCCCTGAAGTTAAGATCATCTTTAGCAGGAAGGTTCACGTTTGCAGCAAATGTCCAAAAAACAATTTGGGCCAAGAACGTTCTGAGAAGCTCCTGATGTGAATCCGGGATTTGTTAGGATTGTTCAGAGACGTCTTTGAACGTTTTTATTATTTTTTCGCTTTTTTTTTCCTGTCGCTACTGCACTTCGTTGAATGTTTTCCTGTAGCAGCTTTAAAAGATTGTGCTGCCTCGGTGGACGTATGAGCTTTGAGTGCTTCAAAGAGCTCATATTGTCTTATCTGTGTGTTTCTTCTTCCTCTGAAGAACAGACCATCCTGGGGTTCCCCAGCAGCTCACATGGTGGAGCACGGCCTCATGTACTAACCACAGGGGCCCTGTGTCAGGGACCCCGGGTTACATGCCATCCTCTCTCTCCTCACCCTTTCCTGTCTCTCTTAGTTGTACTAAAATACAGGCAAAAACGCCCAAAAACGAAGATTATTACAACCCATATTTAGGTTTAGTGTTAGGCTGCGACCTCTAGTGGCCATACTAATTATGACGAAAGCAAAGGAGGAAGTCAGGTGATGATGAAGAGGGAGGAGGTCGGCGTGGGTCAAACACAGGAGAACCTCTGACCCTCTGACCCTGCCCCTAAAACAATCACTTACATCGTAACTACTGTATTTATTTTAACCCGAGCCGCCATCTTTTCCTAAAGCTAACCATGCAGTTTTGGTGCATAAGCCAAACCAGCCTGAGACGTCTTTCCCGGGACGCATCACTGGTGCTCTGAATGCTTAGACTTGTCATTTTGGACCTTCTCTGTCTTTTTATACCTGAGGACATGTTGCACAAGAACTGTTATTGTGTGTCCCTGAAGTTGTAGCAGAGAGATAAAATGTGATGTGAATGAAATGAAACACATTCAGATGAACTCTAACAAGTCTTTGAACTGTTGCAGGATCCCATTAAAAAACAGAAACAAATGTTCCTTTGCTGCGTGAAATCCATTTTCCTCACTCTGTCACTCTTGCTCTGCGCCATGCTCCTTCCTGTCGCTGCCTGTACCGCAGGGCGCCGCTTTTTTATTTCGTTTTATTTTGTCTGGAGCAGGGCGGCGTTACGAGCAGGAATCGAACCTTCCCCCTCTTCCCTCCCGCTGCCTCCCTGCTGTTTGCAGAGGCAGAAATGTGTCGTGTGTCAGCGGCTAAATGAGGGGATTACCATGTCATTATAGTGGTTTGAGTCAGCAACACTCGGTGCTTCTTGATGCCGCCACTGCAAAACAAAATCTCCTTATCCCCTGAAGGGAGGGAAAGCTAATATCCTATATTTTGGTGAGCATTAAGGGCCATTACCAGACAGACAAAGTGCTTTATCCAAAGCGCTCCTCTTTGTTGGGTTGGAGCTTCCTCTTACTCTTTAATTGCATCTGAAAAGAGGTGGGGCAGATATCATCCTTCACATCAGAGAAGCTCACAGCCGGCTCTGACGTTTCCACCTCTTGCTGAATGAGGCGGTGAGCAGGTCAGGCATGAAGCAGGAAAGTCAAATTTACAATATAACCTTTAAAGCGCCACTGTGACGATGGAGCTGCAGGTGGAGAGGAGGGATGGTTTGGGTTTTGAAGATTAAAAGGCGTGTTGTCTAACCTTCTGTGATGAGAAATGTGTTCATGTTGACCGAAGCAGCTTCAGTTGAGTTTGAAATGCTGGCGATGCTTTTGTCCTGCAGAGCTGAATCTCTAAAGCTGTTCTTCTTCAGGGATTTCTGTCGTCTGCGAGCAGTGAGAGCCAAAGCACAAAGTGTGTGATGTTACGTAACGTATTGTACAGTCAGGCTGGTGGATGGATGAATCAACACTGATGTTCCAGGTTTATGTCAGGCTATTATTGTTTCCCCATTTTACCACCTCCCCCTAAACCCTGCAGTGGTTTACTGCTGCTTCCACTGTCACTGCTCACGTTTTGTTAACTTACATCAAATTATCAGACGGTCTGTTGTTTCTGACGAAGCTTTATGATGTGCTCTTGCATGTTTGCTTCATATTTGCGGTTTTGTTTGTGTATGGTCGACCGTTAGCTAAGCTAGTCCTGTTAAAGCTTCTCGTTCTCGTGCTGCAGATGCTCATATGCAGTTTGTAGTGATAATCTTGCAGATCTACAACAGAATTCATGGTTATTTTTTTATCTAGCTAGCTAGCTACGTAAGCTAAAATTTGCTCCATGACTTAGTTCAAAATGCTTCCTCAGGCTTACTTTTGAATGTTTCCAGCTGACTCTCACAGAGCAGGTAAATATGCACTTCATGGTGACATGCATGATGTCATGCTAACAGGCTGAGGCTAAAGCTAACAGGCATAGAAAAGTCAGCGTCACTCGCTGATTATCCGTGCAGAAAACATGGAAAGTAAAGAAACAGCACCGTTCTTTTGTTGCAGTGTGCAGTTACATCGTCCTGATGTCATAATTCTGTTGAGGAAAATGTAAGATCGTTGAACATCAACCTGTTGACTTGACAGCTTGTTTGTATTTTCAGTGTTTGTGAAATTCCCTCCTGGTTCCTGTAGACTTGATGGAGTTCCCTGATACTCCCGATCTGGAAAAGCCGATGTTTGAAGTCTACGGTATTACAGAAACATGGATCTCTGCTTCGTTATTGTGTCGTCTTTCTGCACGAACAAACACCTCTCACACATCTTCTCTTCACTCTCTTCATCATCTCCAAATATGGTCTCATATGTCCTCGGGAATGTTTGTTTGGCGTATGGCCGCCGCCTCGCCGGCCCTCGCCGTCTTCACTCGTAAAGCTGATGAACCGGGACTTTAAAGCCTCCTGCTCTGCTGCACTTTCTGTAAGTCGCTGCGAGTGAGTGTCGGCTAAATGCCTCCAATGTAAAATGAGATGGGATTGAAAGCAGTTAATAGAGTTGAGGCTGTGATTAGCCTTGGAGCTGCTGCAGTGAACCGCAGTGGCGGTTGGTATCAGCAGGGTCCCGCCGGCTCTGTTTGCTAGCTGACATGATAGCACTTCCTGCAGGAAAGACCCTAATTAATTGTTATCATCATTTGTTTATTTGTGCCTGCGGCCGTTTCTGGTTTCCTGTCTCGGCTCACCATCACGTCTCTCTCTGCCCACTTTTCTGTCACTCACATTGTTCTCTTCATGCTCTTTCCTTACTGTTTCTATCTCCCCGCCCCTCTTTCAGCCTCTTTTCCAGTCTTTTCTCTTCGTATCTTCTCTAACATCTCACTGTCTCTGTTCCTTTCCTTTTCTCTCTTTCTCGCTTTGGTTCCTTCACGTTGTTTCTGGGATCGTTGGCAAACAGCAGGTTGGTTTGCAGAGTCGTTGTGGAGGTATGTCTGCTCAGGACTCCAGATCCTCTGAATGCTGCATGTTTCTGCACCTCTTTGGTGAACTCCTCTTCGGCAGATTTGTCACTTTTCCCTCCGTGTGATCCACTAAAGTCTGTATTTTTGCTAACATTCTACATGCTGCCACGTGCTGTACCAGAGGGGTCACGTCTTATCTCAACGTTACAGGCAACTTTTTTTTTGATGTCTAAAGGTTAAAGATATGGGAGATTCAGAGAAAACACTTAAATGGGAGGACAGTGGAGGGTAAACACAGGAGGGTTAATCGTCTTCCTGTGCGTCCTCCGTTAGCCGTAAGACACGAGCCCGTTTCCACCAGGGTCCATGAGGGTCGATGAGTGTCCACCTCTGATCTGCAGAACATCTGGTCCTGAAGCTGAGACCTGGAAGAAGTCTTTGGCTCCAGCTGATCACCTTGTTTCTATCTTTGCCTCTTTTTGATCAGGACTTCAGTTCACCGACAGTCAAACCTCGAGCACTCATCAACACAACAGAGTGTCACTATCTAATATAACTATCAGTCATTCAGCTTCACGAGCAGACATCATCTCCATCACTCATTACAGACGTCTCCTTTCCCCTCCCCCTCCTCCTGCTCATTGGACGCTTTTATCTTCCGCCCGTCGTCCCCACGTCCCGCTCTCTGCCATCCAGCTCGTCCCCATTGACCCAAGCCAATTTAAATTCCATTTGGGGATCTCATTTAAATTCATATGGGACGCCTCATTGGCAGGGCGGCGATAAACATTTAGCGAGGGGCGGGTTAAACAAATCAAGAGCGTGCTGCTGGCGGGTTAGAGGAGCATCGTGTCCATGCGGAGGCGAAGAGAGGAAGCTGTTGCATGATGGGATTGAACAGCGGTGGATGTTTGTTGGTGCTCTGCGCTCACTGTGTTGATGCTCTGAGTACTGAGAATGCAAACATGTAAAACACACACACACACACACACACACACAGACGCCTGCTAATGAAAAAATCTCGCTTCAGTCGCTGTAATCTACTTTGAAGATTTGGACTCGTTTCGTCACGCTCCCTCGCTCAGCCATTTTAAATCTCTCTCTCTGCAACATGTGATCGTCTCTTGATCTCTCGCACACTGTTGTCCTTTTCTTTCAAGCCTTTCCCTCCTCTCTCTCCTCTTTTCCTTCTCCTTTCCAGTCTCTCGTGCTTCTCTCTCCCACTCATTTCAGCATTTTGTCTCAGTCTCTTGTCTTCTCCGCCTGCCTCGTCTCTGTCTGTCTCTCTTGCTTTCTCTCAGGTTGCATCCACACTAAGCTGTCTCACAGGTTGTTCTTCATCCCCTCTGAAACACCTGGATGACAGAGAAACTGCTGAATCTCTTCTTCTTTGTCCTCTTTTAGCTGGCAAACAAGGAGCCTGTAGACTGCAGACAGTCAGTGTTCAGCATGGGGACGTCTGCGTCCTCTGCAGAGTCTCAGCTGTGCTGCTTTCTGATGAAGACCAGCTCTCGTTTACATGTTTCCCCCCAGTGAAATGCAGCTTTGACTGCATTTTATGAGCCTGAAGGACGCCGCCTTGGATTCACGTCTTAATAAGAAGGATAAGAGGTCACATGTCTTACCTGAACAGGTGCAGGAAAACTTAACAGCATGTATGAACGCTTGATTGACGCCTCCAGAGTCCTCAGGATAGCTTGAACTAAGTGAAAACACCCGTGAGCTGGTGGTGTGGAAAGCCTTTAAAGCAGCACTTTAAATCACTCATTTTGTATTTAACTCTTTTCTTGTTTTATTCAACTTATTTGAATGTATTCGATTTTATCTTATTATCTGATGAAAAACATGGTTCACTGTTCTGGGTGTAAGTCTGCCGTCGGCCATCTGAAATAGGTGACCAGTGACAGCGTGTTGCCGTTACCAAGCAACAACCTTCAAGCTAGCAGCGCTAATGCTACGAACAGAAACAAGCTATCAGCTGTTGCCTTTTGTTTTTGCGACGGCACACCTGCTGCTGCTCCTGGTTGTTGTTTCTTTAAAAAGCTGATTTCTCTTCAGTGTGAGTCTTATTTTGACAACGTGGAGTCGGTGCTAACACGTCGAATGTACCAAATGTTTCTGTGTACAGCAGCGCGTGACTAAAATGACGACGTGCTCATGAACAGTGTTACTGTGTGGTGACAGACGATGTGTGTTTATGGAGCAGCAGCTTCATAGCTGCGTGTTGATTTGATGTCTGGATGAGTTTTTACAGGCTGAGGCTCAGGTGTGGATGAACAGGTGTGGCAGAGGATGATGCTACCTGTAGAGTGAAAGCTGAATATGTGACCTGTGGGAGATTATTGTGGATGCAGCAGTCATGAATCCTCCTGTCCTGCAGGTGGCGGTACAGGCGGCCAGCAGACCATTCTCCATGAGGAGCAGTGGAAGATGCCGGCTCTGCCAGCACTGCTGCTGTCGATTTACGTCGTCGTCCTGCTGCTGACCATGGCACCGCTCTCCTTCAGCCAGGCCAACACCCTCTCTGCCGTCCGGATGGGTGAGTACTGTCACCGTGACGCGTTCGAGTCCGCTATCCACATTTCTGCAGCACGGAGAACCTTTAGAGTAGAGTTTTAAACTCCATGTTCCTGTTTGAGTCTTGATAGACAAACGCTGTGTATGTTCCCAACAGTTTAGCATGCGCTGCTTCAGTCAAGCAAAGCTAGCTGACAGGAGATATTTTCACAGTCTTAAAATAAGATAAAGGGTTCATGTTTGGGTTGCAGCTTCAATTACCAGAGAAATCAAACTTCAAACAAAGGAATTAGTTTACTGATGATACGGACATACCGGGGACATGAACGGGCCTGGAGTTGATCCTGTAACCCTCCGGGTGGAAACGTGTTGTCAGCTCATCAGAACATCACTTTGTTTCCGAACTGAAGCATCTTGACAGTGATTGGTGAATTTATTACAGATACTTCCTGCTTCCTGCCACGTGTCAAACCGCTGTCAGAAAATGGCCGCTGTCTCGTCTTGTAGATGCGTTTCTGATGAACGACAGCGCTCAGTGTCGGTCTCACTGACAAACACGGTTCATTTCCTGTGACAACTTCAAAATAAAAGCAAATTCGTCATTTAAATGCTCTTAATGTGAAGCTGCAGCTGTAGGAAATGTTCGGTTAGTGGTAGCTGGACCTTAATACAGCTTTTACTCGAGACTAGTCGAGACCGACACCCAGTTGAAATACTGCACATGTGTAAATATTGCAGTACGTTAAGCTCAGCATCCTGCTGTTTGTGTTTATTCAGGTCTCGATCGGGTGTGGGGGGGCCTTTAGACGACTCGTGGCCCTCACGCTGTCACTACGCAGTACTGCTTTTTACCCAGGATCCCTCTGCCTCTGAACTCCATTCTCCATATTAATCGTCTTTTCTCTTCTGTTTGAACGTGTTAACAGATAAAAACACTCTTCCTCTGCATCGCCTCTATTTTTACATGCTCCTCCTCACTCGTTACTCCTCCGTCTTGTTGTTTTTGTGCCTCCTCCTGTGCTCCCTTCTCGTTTTGTTTCTCCTCTCGCCGCCCACCTCTGTCTCTGTTTGCCATCTTGATTCCTTCACACTATCTGTTTGCTTTGTTTGCCGTTTTGCCAGCCCCTCGAGGCGTCCCTTTGTCTCCGCCGCTCGCTCGCCGTTTCCACTTCCTCTCCTTCGCTCCTCGGTTTGTTCCCGTCCCAGGTTGGATCATTTGTAGGCGCAAATAAACTGGGCAGGAGCTGGATCAGGAAGCGTCTCCGTGACTCCCCTTCACGATCAGGCCGAGCGCCACTCTGCTATGGCGTCTCACTTCCTGCTCCCATCACGCCCCGCAGAGGAAGATTAACTCCAGTAAAAGCAGAGACTTACCACTGGAAGTGAAAGTTCAGCTCTCTCCTCGCAGCAGATAAGGCTTCTTCTCATGTTCATCTCTCAGCCCTGATGGCCCTCAGTTCAAATCCCCGCCGCTGCTTTTATCACGCCAGCCTCCAGCACAACTGGCGGGCACTTACTACATGCGAGCTGCCATGGCAACTAGGTCGACTGGCGATGTGTAATGGCTCACCTTTCACTCCTCCATTTATAACAGCTTTCTGACGCTCGCACATGCACACGCGCACACACTAACACACACGGTGCTTTTATGTCAGGTGAGTGGAGTTCCAGTGAAAATAGCAGAAGTCACAGTTCACCCTCACTGATGACATCATGGAGATGAAAGAGTGAATTCAGCTTTAAATAGAAGTATCAAGACAAGACCCGTGATTGATTTAAAAATATGAATTCATCTTTAAAGGGTTCAATTTAACCAATTTCACCTCAAGTTTAAAGGAAACGGTTGGTTTTAATTCTGTGGTTTTATGTCAGCAAATCTTCACGATGTGGAGTGAAACCACGACGCGTTCATCCGTCTCTGAACTTCCTGTCTGTGGCTGTCAGCTACAAGCCCATTGGTTCCCACTGAATACCTCTAAATGTGTTTTTCTCAACGTTACGTTTAATGGAATCAGGTTAAAATAGGTTGAATAAACTTACACAAACTCAAACTGCTGAAAGAAAACTGCTTTTGTAAAACAAACAAAAAAAAAAACCCCTCCGATCAACAAGACCGTCTGTGTTTAGATTCAGCCAAAAATGCTTTTTGACCGTGTTCAGGTGCGTGAATGTTTCCTTTTAGCTGTATTTCTCTCCCTAGGTGCTGGAAAATATAATTTAGTTCCACTCCAACACACTCAGCTATATCCAAATTTTCAAGGTCCATGATTCAGCAGCGGAGGAATAAAAATGACTGTATGAAGGTGTTTTTGTCATTCAAGGATCGGCTGGTGGTGGGAAACTGCCAGCAGTCAAAAGTCTGGTACAGTTTGTCCTGTGTCCAGGTAACCAAACACCAGACGATCGTCAGGCCTCAATCTGAACAATAATCTGCACCAAATGAAGGAAATAACACTCTGCTGCGTCTCCTTCTCCATTCTTCTTCTTTCCACAACACTTCCACCACAGACGCTCCTCCTTAACCCGACGCTCCACAGGGTTTATCACACACAACCGTCTGAAGAGTCGTCCATGGAAACTGTTTGGAAAAAGGGCAGACACTTTCAGACGGCACCCGGCAGGCGATTGGATGAGCCATCTGTCTGTCAGTGTCTGTCGCAGCCTGACTTCGAACAGATCAATGAACCAAATGACACGTTAGGAGAGCAAAAGAAGGAAAACAGTGATGATGCCCAGCGATCTCCCTTTACCCAATACGGCCACAAACCTGCACCAAAACCAGCCAAACACTCAAACTTCATCTTATAACAAAGGATGAGTTCCAGTGAATCACAAAATCTCCACAGACTGTGTCCTCAGACAACTTCTTATTGGTGGAAACAAGGCCTCCAAAGATGCAATTATAACCAGCACTTCACATGAGCAGCAATCAAATCACAAACAAGAATGATTCAGCTCTAATTATCAATCACATACGTTTAACGAGCAGATTCATCGCCGTCACGCTGAGAGACGACCCAGATGAGATCACGAACGGTGGCTGTAATTAGAGCAACTTTGTGTTTATGTTGCAGGTCTCCGGCCGAGCCGCCACACCGGCTCACAGGTCAATAAATTCCAGTCAAATACCAATTAGTGTTCAGAGATGCTGATAGCGGAGCAGAGACAATCAGGAGTCGGTCTGGGTATCAGAAGGTTGACGAAGACGTCATCGCTGCAGAGGAAGAGCAGACTGTTGATTCAAACGGGGCTGATTGACTCAGTTTGCTCCTGAGGGCTTCGCCTCTGAAGGGCCATAAAACTTCTTCAGCCATGCTAGCAGCTCTGTGAAGCTGCACTCAGGCACAGGATGCTAAGTGCTAGCGTTCTCATGCTAACTTGCTTAACATGACAATAGGTGTTTGAAAAGAGTGCTTCTCATTGCACTCCTGTAACAATGTTGGACTTGTGATGCATAGTTAAAGAAGTTACATCACTTGGTGCCTACATTACCCACAATGCAACTTAACAATTTGAGTCAGAGTTTTCGGTGTGTTTTGCTAGTAGTGGCTAACGTAGCGTGTAGCCTGTAGCAGAGATGAGCAGCAGCTGCAGAGGTCTGACTCCACACCAACAGATTTGATTCAGCATCAAACTTGTAGTCTTTAACCGACGCTGACTCGAGTTTATTAGACATTTATTAGACTTCACACAGCTTCCTCTGCGACACTGAAGGCTTTATGCAACCTGGAGTTTCCCTTTAAGGTGGTGGTGGTGTTAAAATGACGAACATCAGCCGGGTACAGTGACTTCAGGAAGGCTTGTCAACCTGTGGAGATTCGGTTCCTTATGCTAAGCTTTCATATGCAGATGTGAGATTGAACACATCTAACTTTTAAACAGAAACAAATAGTGGTCAGACCATATCAAGAGAGGTGGGAACCATGTGAGGAGTCCGAATCATGACAAGATCTGTTTTCCCCATAGACCTCCATTGTAAAAAGACAAAAAGACATCTATGCAACATGGTCAGCGAGAGAGAGGAAACGTTCTTTGGGATGAACGGCGCAAACTTTGAGATCCAGTTTAACAATTTTGCAGAAAAGTCAGAGTGAAGCTTGCTGTGGTGAGGATTGCATTGCATTGCACAGCTGTTCATGTTATTGTGTCCACCCTGTGCACTGACGCAAAGCGGTGATTTATAGTGTTGAAAATCAAAAGAGTCTGAAATAAATCTTCATCAGCGTGCAGATACTTTCTCCTCTGGCAGGATTAAAAATCAAGTCAAGTGCATAAATATTGTAGTGAAGGATTTTAACAATTCAGCAGCATCAGTGTCCTTCAGCTGCAGATAAAAACCTCCATGAATTATTTCAACCTGTGCTATCAGTCATTCTGAAGGATTCATTAGCTTAAGTTCATCAATAAATATCTCTAAACTACAGAGAAGCTAGTGTGCGAAGGTAGTTTGTCACCGCAGGACGGCTGTAACATTAATCCTTTAAAAAAGAGCTTAAAGTACATTTTTCAAATCTGGGACACAGCTCATTTTGTAAGTGAAGGTGTCAGTTTTTATTTGAAAAGGCAAATGTCTCATTTTGGAGAAAAACCCAAACTGAATATCAATTTCATCCTTTGGTGGAGCAAACTTTGTTCCCCTCTGTGCGACCTCTGAGCCCGTTCAAGCCACCAGCTCCAAGCTAAAGGTCACAAACACGCACACAAGACTGATAATCGGACGAGTAAATAAACAAATGACTGAAATCAAATGAAATGTAAAAAGACAAGAAAAATTGAAATTTGTCATTTTCTGTCACTTTGACAAGAATTTCTTCCAGTTGTTTCACGTCTGTGCGCTCGAGAGGATTTTCAAATCTTAACCGATCTGAAAAACGTGGGAGACCACTGCTGCAGGTTTCTACTCAATATTTAATCGCTGTTCCTTTCAACTCCTAAATATCAAACATTACTGAAAACTGGTTACTCGTTACCTCGTTAAAAAACTAACTACATTACTGAACTCTGTAATGTGTTCCATTAATGTAGCTTTAGCTCTTGGTTCGGCCTTCATTGTGGACTCTTCAGATGTCTGTGCTGGTGGAGATGAACTCCTGACCCTCAAAGGTTTCCTTCAGGTCCATTTTTCCATATTTGCCATCCAGGTAGCGGCCACCTCGCTAACAACTGCCTGAAAGCAGGTGAGCAGGCTGCTGTTAGTTTAAGTTCATCCTGACGGGAGCACGAATCTCTGAACCAAATTTCATGGCAGTCCAACCAGAGATATTTGAGAGCGGCTGAGACCGCCGAGCCAGGCGCCACATCGCTAGCGTGACTGAAATACTCAGATTTAATGTGGAAGTTAAAACGTGGATAAGAGTCATCAGTCTCCGAGCTCTCACCTCTTTGTTTACCTGCAAGAGGAACTGAATTCTTCAAGGAGCAGTTTGCTGCCACGCCGCCGCTCTCCACTTCAGCCTGACTTTATGTCATCTGGGCGAAACAACATCAGAAACATGGACACGTTTGTGTTGGCCAGCTCAGAGGAGCTGTTTGTCTCTGAGAGGACATCAGCCACCAGAGGACTGCAGCGCCATGACTCCAGCTCCAGGCCCACAAGCCAGTTGTCGTTTTATCCTCCGTTTTGTCTCGTCTTGTTGAATCTGTCGACCTACCTGCGGCCCCCGGAGTCCATATCGTATCAAAGAACGTCAAATGCAAGAAGCTCACAGGTGGGAAGTGACAAGAAAGCCTGTTAGTCAATTTTTCCTGAAGTTGCACCGCCTCCAGGGGTGAAATAAACTCAGCCTGCAGAGCTCCATCTGCCTCGATAAAAGGAGCTTTATGGTCGTGTCTCAGGTTAAATCGAGAACAAAACGCACGGCGGCGGCGCTCTACGACCTCCTAAATACATAAATACAAAATGACGTTTCTGCACCGGCGGGCGGAAAAAGCGAAGGCGTTTGCCACCGGGGCAAAGTGAAGTTGAAACGGCATAATTTGATATTAAATTTGAGTGGAGCTTGTTTTACAGCTCAGAAGATGGTAAACAGGGCTGTCAGGAGGTAATTCACAGGAAACACAGAGCGAGGAATGAAACACAGAACACAAGTTTATCATGACGCACAACAAATAGGGTCACAGCAGGAGACTGAGGCGTCGGCGTGCTCTCAGTTCACAGGGACAGAGCAGCAGAAGAAGAAGACGAGCGAATCATTTCATCTGAAGAAGTTTACAAGATGAGCTGCGCAGTAGTTCCATCATACACAGACCTGTATTACACAGTGAGAATGTTTGGCCTTTGATTGGTCAGCTGCCTGGAGGTGAGAAAGGAGGCGGGTTTAAAACCAGCTGTGACGCTGCATAAAACATCAATCAACAAAGTAACAAAGATGGCCGCTCAGTCGGTGAGTTCGAGTTTTTGACCGTCTGTGATTACTTCTCCCAACATTGTTAACCTGTGTGTGTGTGTGTGTGTGTGTGTGTGTGTGTGTGTGTGTGTGTGTGTGTGTGTGGTCACAGTGACCCAGAGAACCAGATATTGTGTAAACACAGATAGTGTCTGAACACTGTTGAGGCTGCTGAAGAAGACTCTTTATCTCCCCTCTCATCTTCATCCTCCTCCTCCTTCCTCCCTCTCTCTGAGCGCCGGGGATTGTGGGAAGCCACTGAGCTCTCCCTCTCAGTCTGTTTAGGCTCCAACAAGCATCGTCTCTTTCCAATAAGACAAAGAGCAGCACAGCACAAAGAAGAGGGGGTGTTTCACTTCGGCTGTTCCAGCATGTCGATTTGAGGCTTTTCTTCTTCTGCTCCACCGTCTCAGAGGGAAACTGTTCATGACTCCTGCAGCCTCAGCTCCTTCCTGCTCACTCACATTTTATCTTAAAAATCCAGCATGGTGTTGTCAGGTAGAAATCTCATCCCTCCAAAATGTCCGTGATCACACATCAGCCTGATTTTGTTTCCTTCGGACAGAGCCCAGCTAGCTGTTTCCCTTTGTTTCCAGTCTTAATGCTAAGCTAAGCTAACCGGCTGCACCTTCATATTTAGGGCACAGGCTTTAGAGTGCATCTTCTTTAACTCTCAGTACTTCTGAAGTACTCCTGCTACTAAAACCAAAGTGTTTCAGCAGCCTGGACGTAAAGCAGCACGATGAGCTGAGCTCAGTTCGGCCGCCGTCAGTAATGTAATTGTCAGAGGACAGAGGTGTCCTAAAGCTTGGTTTAGGCTTCTGCGTCGCGGCGACGCCGTACCTACGCCGTCGACGCAGACCCCTACGCGGACCCTACGCCGTAGCCTGACGCGCACCTCCAAAAAATCCTGACTACGCGTCGCGTCGACGCGTCGTGACGTGAACGTCGAGGACTGTGATTGGTCCATTCAGAACGTAATTTTCGGTTCAGTCGCAGCCCTATGGTCGCAGCGCAACAACACCGCCATTTTCAAAGTTTCTGTGGTGAGAGCTACAAGAAAAACTGGACCAAGCCGAAGAAAGAATTATCGAGGAGGTACGCAAGTACGACCACCTCTACAACTCCTCTTCGCGGCAGCAAGAGCCCCCCGAAACCATACAAAGACACAGCCGCACCCCCCTAGCGGCTTGGCGGTGAATTGCGGAGCAACGCGTTCCCTCGACGCAGAACTACGAATGCTCAGTGACGGCGTAGGGTGTACGCCGTAGGTACGGCGTCGCCGCGACGCCGAAGCCTAAACCAAGCTTAAGAGGGGACGATGCGTCTCGGGTACAGATGCTCAGATGTCGGTGAAGCAGACTCTGATGTTTCTTTAATGTTCATGTTCCTGAGGAGTTTGTTCACTCCACAGTGACTCGGAGAGCTGAGCTGACTCAACACGAACCATCTGGCCTGCTTTGTGGTTTCCTAAACTGCAAAAATCCACAACAGTCTTTCTGAGGAAGGACACGATAAATCGCCCCCAGTTCGCCCCGAGAGGCGTTAATTATTTAAGGAGCACAAATCAAATCCAGAGCGAGCACCAGCAGCGGCGGCAGACTCTCTGCTTGTTACTGAGCCTCAGCAGCATATTCGCTTTGATTCTTCGGCTCGTTGTTCGGTGTCTTTGCTCTGCGGCGTGCGGCTCAAACACGGAAATGAGGAAGGATGAATTACACCGTGAAAACATCTAAACAGGCTCCGGATCAGGTCCTGAAAATCAGATCTGGTCCTCAGATCAGGTGTCAGCAGCAGAGATGATTCACCTGCTGGTCACCTGCTCGCTCCACCTGCCGTCTGAGTGCGTCCTCGTCGTTTGCGATCGCGCGCTCGCCTTTTTCGGCGTGCTCGATATTCAAAGCGGGCGAGTCAGCGGGGAGGCGGCGACAGAAATAATCATGGCAGGTGTGACTGCACAGCCACCAGGTCGTCTCCCCTCACTGCGGGGGGAAATAGAAAGGATGACGAGTCGTTCTCAGCTGCTGCTTCCTGTTTAAAGCATCAGATCCATGTTTGCTCCACGTTTCTCTGTCTCACCTGGATCACTCACACCTGTAGTAGAAGGCATTGTACCTGGAGTCTGATCACACCTGCTGTTTCCTCCTGTTCCACGCTGATCGCTGCTCACACGCGTTTCTGTTCATGTTCTGGACTTTCCTCTTTGCTTGTTTAGTGAAATATTTGTACATGAAGTATATTTCAGTTACTGCAATAAAGACGTCTGAGCAGTTTAGAGGAAACTCAGACATCTGAAACATGACGAGGAGACAAAACTACACTGACTGCACACTAAGAGGTGACACACCAGATACGCTGCTTTCATCTTTAACTCTGTTGAATTGTATAAACTCTCAATGGTGTACTGAAGTGCTGTACTTGAGTAACTGTGTGTACTAGTATCATGAACTGTAAATACTCACGTGTGTTGAGGCAGCTGGTGAATGTTGTAACCTCTGCTGACGAAGATGATGTTCCAGTTAATGATGATGGATTTTAGAGATGATGAAGGTCTCGCCATGATCCTCTCTGCTCATCACTTCTCAACCTTCTCTCCCGTCAGCGGCCATTTTGGATGACCAGTCAGTGTGCGGTCGCGGCGAGCGTCTGGCGCTGGCTCTGGCGAGGGAGAACATCAACAGTCTGATGGACGGCCCGTCCCAGGCGAGGGTGGAGGTGGACGTCTACGAGCTGCAGAAGGACTCCCAGTACGACACCACCGACACCAGTAAGTGGCCGTCCTGCCCTTCGTTTTCTCTTCTTCATCTTCCTCGTGTGGTTGCAAGCGCCGTCGCTCTTCACTCTGACAGGTAAACTTCATTGAGGAAGCAGCAATAAAAACTTTATTTAACGAGGCAGGTCAGCTCAGCAGCAGGTGCAAACAGTTCAACCACCTGAACCTGCACTTCAAATATGACACCTGTCCAACAGAGCCCCGCCAAGGAGGCGCGAAAGGTGTAGAAATACCTGAAGGCCTCCCACCAGTTTCCACCACCATGTTATTGGTGTTTCTATGAGCGTCCTGATCGGCCAAAGGCGGGTTTCTGCTCTGGAGGACAGAAAAGTTCTGTGTCAGTTTGAGTCAAACTGGTTCAGAAACCGTTCAGTCGAGTCCGTGACCACTGACGAGTTTCAGCTCGAGCATGCTGGAAGCAGACAGGACAGAAGGACAGATGGACGATGGCGCTGTCTTACAGATTCAGAGGGTGTAGTTTTGGTGTCATGCGGAGGTCATCGAGACCGGAAGGCTCGCAGCGTTCTGCACGAGCACCTGCTGTGGATGTTTATTGATTATGAACCGCCAGCGGCACAAAGACAGACTTCCCAGTGGAGACAGTTAATGTTTCCTGTCAGAGCAGAGCGCTACACACACACACACACACACACACACACACACACACACACACACACACACACACACACACACACACACACACACACACACACACACAGCTGTGTTTCCATCATTTTTGGGGACATCACATAGACTCACTCTAACCTTAACTCCAGTCTTCAGCCTAAAATTCAATGATTTACATTACGGAGACCTGAATGAAAAATGAGAAGCACCTTTTGTTTCTGTTTCATTAAAAATTCTGAAAATAAAAGCAGTTTTTGTTTTCAGAGGCAGATTTTTCCCTCAGGCCCTCGAGACCAAAGCCAGCTGAGAGAGCGTGAATATTGTAATAATTCAGATGTATCAGGAGACACAGACTGAACGGATCATCGTGCTGCTGCGTCTCAGCTGCGTGTGAACACAAACCTTCTGTTTTTGTTTGTTTCAGTGTGTCAGATCCTGCCGAAGGGCGTAGTCGCTGTGATTGGCCCCGCCTCCAGCCCCGCCTCCGGCTCCACCATCAGTCACATCTGTGGAGAGAAAGAGGTGAGTCACATGACCCTCAGAGTGAGGCCAGAGTGCCACAGTGTGCGTACGACGACATGGAAACCCTCGATTAAAGTACGAGACCCGTTCAGAAACATCTTCATCTGTCCGCTCCTCTTTAAATGAACCCATGTTGAGGACAGGCGTGCTGACGTGAGGCAGCTGAAGTCTCAGGCAGCTTGTTAAAGTCCTGTTTAACCGACACGAGTCCGTCTCCGTCTTCTTCGTCCTGATGTCTTCGCCTGACAGCTCTCACATTATGGGATTCTCTGCTTGGATTTAAGATAAGCTCTCAGATCAGAGTGAAGCCCAGCTGAGCTAATTACAGTTTACTGTTCAAACCTCTGCAGGTGTGAACGCAGGTTAAACCGCTGAGCGGCGGATCAGACGTTTGGCCTCTGACCTGATTCTTCACTCATCACTGATGTGATTCATTTTCAATTTGTCGCTCATTTGAAATGGAGACAGCGTCGGTCTCAGGGTCTTTGCTCTGTGGACGTCACGCTGAAACAGAGCCGCTGCAAAACTCTGAGTCTCTGAAGTTAATGGGAAAAGTTCTCCACGCTCTTTAAGGTGCACACTTGCTCCTTAGGTCGAGTCCAGGTTTTTCCAGAGCTCTTTCAGGTTCCTCCAGTCCACAGGCGGGTCAGGGTTCATGAGCCTGAGCTTCCTGGAGAGGTTCCTGTGGTGGAACAGGTTTAGCTGTACAGTGACGTTCAGGTTCATGGTCCCCGTATGAAGACCCTTTGTGAGTTTGGTGACCTCTGAGCTTCCCTTTAGCGCCACCAACAGGCCAAAAATGTTCTGTTGAACCCAAAGATTTGATGACAGCTGGGGAATTTGCTGAGCTGGTTGCTGCTCTCCAGAGGATCAACCCAACTTTCCCTTTTTAAAATGATGCTAAAATTCTTTCTGTTTCTCCCAAAAAACAATCAACAAGTCCTGTAACGCTTCAGCTGGTGAACACAAGCTGTGATTTCCAGATGAAACACTTCTCTAATATGGCTGACGATCAACGCTTTGTTGTGTTTCTTTTTGAAGCTGAACAAAGTGTGGATCATCAGCGAGCGTCAGAGTCTGACTAAAGCTGTGATTTGATTTGAAGTCTGCTTTCATGATGTTTGTTTCTTGATGTCCTCCCCTCACTTCAGATCTTGGTTCTCCCTCCTCCTCTCAGATCCCTCACGTGAAGATCGGACCGGAGGAAACCCCGAAGCTGCCGTACCTTCGCTTCGCCTCGGTGACGCTTTACCCGAGTAACGAGGACCTGAGCCTGGCCATCGGATCCATCCTGCGCTCCTTCGGCTACCCGACGGCCAGCCTCATCTGTGCCAAAGCAGAGTGTGAGTGTGTGTGAGTGTGTGTGATGCTTCAGCTCTGCCTTTGAGGCCGCTGTGACTCTGCTTCTGGCTGGTCTCTCCGTGGTTTTATCCGTCCTCCTCACGAGGTTTTTTTCCTCTCTGGTAACTTCAGGAGCTGAGGCGAAGCTCCTGACTCATTACTCATGTTTATCTGCTCGCCTCTGGATGTTCCATCGCTCAGCGCTGTATTAGATACTTGAAGAAGTGCTGAGTGGCTGAATGTGCTGCACAGGGAGCAGCTGGGGTTTCTTCACATCGAGCACTTTTTCAGACGCTGCAGTCTTCGCTCAGAGTTTGAGGCTCGGGCTTCAAACTGTTATTTGAAAGCAGGTGGTGTCAAATCACAAAGTGCGGGTTTCTCCCTCAAAGAGGGCTGCAGGCGGACTTTCTAATGCGATGTGGGGATAATTTGGACATCGTGAAGGGAGGAAAAATGATTTGAAGGAGGAGTAAAATCTACGGTGGGATGAGGGCAAAGACGGAAACATTGAGTCTGTTTGTGTGACGTGTTTGATGCTGATCATCAGGCTCTGATCTCTCTGAAGTTTAACTCATTCACTCATCATGGCTGCTGTAGTCTTTCCTCCTCTCTCCTCCTCTTCCTCGATCTCTGTCCTGTCAGACTCTCGGCGTTTAGCCGTATCCTCGGCCTGTTAGCCGTGCTGTTTAACAGGCCGGCGTTGTTGTCATGAACGCTGCTGTCAGGCCGTTAAAGACAGCGGCGCCGTGATGAAGGCTTTATGGCGGCGATTAGCTGCTTCTGTCACGGCCAGACGAGGGAACGAGACGGGAGGACGACCGGCTGTGAATATTAACGCTGAAATGATCCAGGAGCAGCAGCCTCTTCTCAGAGTTACTCAGGAAACATTTTAAAAATGAAACAAAGCAGAATAATTTCCCTCTGAATGTGTTTTAAATTGTATTTGTGCAAACGACTGAATCAGACACCTGTGAGGAGGACGAGGAGGTGACGTCATGCCCACAGGTGTCACACCCTGACCTTCTGTATGCAGGGACGTGTTTTATGAGGTCTGTACCGTCACACTTCCTGATTCCTGACTCCACCCCTCAGGCCTGCTGCGATTGGAGGAGCTGGTCCACCGCTTCCTCATCTCCAGGGAGACGCTGTCGGTGCGAATGCTGGACGACAGCCTGGACCCCACCCCCCTGCTGAAGGAGATCCGCGACGACAAAGTGGCCACCATCATCATCGACGCCAACGCCTCCATCTCCTACCACATCCTCAGGAAGGTCAGGCTGCTCCCACATGCCTCCCGCTTACATTACCCAAAGCATCATGGGAACTGGAGTGGTGATATGAACTCCAGTCCCCTCGAGTTTTTCCGTTTTTAATGTCAGTGTTTGACGGTTTGTAAACCCGGTGTCTGAGGCGACTTCGTCGGAGTGACATGCTTTACATCAGCCAGCGATGACTGAGGACGCAGTTTATCTTCAGTCATCATGATTCAGTCATTCATCTTATTCTGAAAGGGGCCGTTCTGTAAAATACTTTCACTTTTAAATGTGTGTCCGTCCAGTCTCAGCCTCACCTGAAGTAAAGAAAAGCTCCTGGAAATGAAAGCTCAGCGCTGCTCCTCTGTCTGTTCGACACATCTTTATTTCCGCCTTTGTCTCTTTCTTCCTCTGTGGTGTTTACAGAGTAAAGCGGGACCTTCACTCGCAGCCTGGTTTCCTGCCAAACTGGCCGGTGGAGTCGACAGACTTTACAGCACCAAACTAAATCTAGCAGCTTTTGGCAGGTTGTAATTTCGCTCTCTGCCCAGTAACCTTGGAGGTCTGAGAAGTTTTGAATACAAAATAAAACCGCTGAGTAACTCCGTCATGTTTGTGAGTACAGTTCAGCTCCTGCAGGCTGAATCAGGCAGAGGTAAGCTCACAGCGTGTGGAAGGTTAATGATTAATAACAGGTAGTCCGAGGCTCTCTGTCTGGGAGGTTGCCGGTTCAAATCCCAGCCTGCCTCTGAGTGTTTGTACCGACTGAAGCTGCAGACGAAAGAGGACGGTTGAGCTTCAGCAGGTTTGTGAAGCAAAAGGAGGCTGAGACAGGAAGTGCGTGTCGGGATGGAGCAGACGGTTCATTCTGATAAACTGTGACTCCTCGTGTTTCCTCGAAGGTTGAGGAGGTAATTCCTGTTTCGGGGAGCTGACGGTAGTTTGTTCTTCTTCTGGTTCTCCTGCAGGCCAGCGAGCTCGGGATGACGTCCGCCTTCTACAAGTACATCCTCACCACAATGGTAAGAGCTGAGCCTTCATCACGCTGTCTGTCCTTCTCCTGCTCTTCATCCTCCTCCCACATCTCCTCCTCTTCTTTCATGTCCTGCTCTGCACCTTTTCGTTTCCTCTTCTGTCCTTTCTCTGCTCATTCTCCTTTCTTTCTTTCCTCTCTTCTTTTCCTCTTACTCTGTCATTCTTCTTTGTCTTTCATTCCATTATTTTTGTTTCCACTTATTTCTTTCCTAAACTCCTTCCTCTCCTTCTTTCCTTTCCTCCACTTTCCTGTACTTTCCTCTGTTTCCTTTTCTCATTCTTTCCATCTCCTCTTTTCCAAAATAACCACACTTTTATCTCCTTCGTCTTGTTCCTTCTCTCCTCTTTTCTCTCTTTTTTTGACCCACGTTATCTTTCTGTTAGCTTCTTAGCATTAGCCACTCTTCCTGCACCGTCCTTAAATCTGAACCCCTCAGGTGTCACAGTTTCATCAGTTCCGCCTCCCTCCCCTCACCCGCTGGCTGCGGTATATCTCCTCTTTAGCCATAACTCCTCTCCTCCTCTCTCTCCTCTCCTCCTCTCCCTCCTCTCATCACAGATGCGTTCTGGCCTCGCCGCCGTTTGTCATCATTATAATTTCACTGTCCGGTGTCGTGCCCTTGTGCGAAGAGACTTTGCGTGGATAATAACTCGTCTCGATCTCCGCCTCGTCTCTAAACGCCGCCGTGTCGCAGACTTAAACGCAGCCGTTCACAAGGGCACTTCACACCACGCTCGCAAACCAAGGGTGAAACCGCCGTTCTCCAGCAGAACCCTGGATAGGAACCAAAAGTCAAATTATTCCACTTCCACACACACCTGCAGCGCTGGCTCTGACCTACCTTTGACTTTGCCTGAAACGCGCTCTGCTGACTGTGACGAGACGAGCAGGTTTCATATGACAGACGGCTCGCTGCTCGTCTGAGAGAAGAAAGGATGGAAAAACAGGGAAGAAGCTGCAGGAGGCCAGAGGTGAAGCTGCTCCACTGGACACGCTCACTCTTCACTTTAATCACATTTAAATCTCTTCAGAAGATCTTCTTTAAGAGTAATAACACGTCAGCGCACCTCTTAAGGACACAGTATCCAGTATTTTTCCATGAACAGCAGCTGAAACGATTGCCTGAAAAGCCTCTTTTTGCCTCGACTGCAGAGCTGCTGAAAACTCTGACAAAGAGGCTTTTTAGCCTCTTTTAGCTTCAAGTTTTCTGTCTCGTCGCATCTGACAGACAGAAGCCGTCGGGGTGCAGCAGCCAGAACGTGTCGATGAAAAACCTGACACCACCTGTGTGAGAGCTGGAAGCAGCAGGCGGCGTGTTCACCTGTGGAGGAGGTACACACAGGAGCAGTGACACAGTGTTACTGAAGTAAAACTACACAAGTTTAGCTTCAATACGTACTTAAAGTACTGAAAGTATCAGTACTCATGATGCAGAATGGCACATTTCACAGTCATATAAATTATACTGATGTATTGATGTGTTCATCATTCGAGCGCTGCAGCTGGTGGAGGTGGAGCTGATTGGAACTACTTTATGTTCTGCTGTCACAGTAACATACAGTAAAATGAATGTAATGGAGTAAAACGTACAATATGTCCCTCTGAAAGTGGTGCAGCAGAAGTTTAAAGTGGCAGAAATACTCAAGTAGAGTACAGTACCTGAAACCTGTACTTATGTGCAGTTCTTCAGTAAATGTACTTAGTTACTTTCCACCACTGTGTGCAAACTTTATTGAGACCTTGAGTCATGAATCTGAGGCGGGATCAATGTTCCCGACTGAACCAGGACGTGAGCTTCGGAAGCCAGAAGAGCGACCGCGGTGCGGGTGAAGTAATCAGTGAGTCACAGCATTTATCAATAACCTCCTGAAACCTCTGCAGATATATGACGGCCGTGTTCTCCTGAAAAGGGCACGAAAGAATCTAAATCTCACTTATTGCACTTTGAAACTCACACAAATCTGCGGCGGAGAAGCTGTCGCATCCTTTCTTCAGAGAGCGCCGGCTGACCTTGTGCCGCCCTCATCAGCTGCTGAAACCTGCTTCTTTCTAAATGAACGTCCTGTCTGAAGTGCGCTGCAGTCCCAGCATCGCTGGCCGACGTCCTTCTGGGATGCTGTCGCAGTGTTTCCTCCCTCAGCAGCGCTGGCCTCGCCGCCGCTCCTCCTCCAGCCAGCAGCTCTTTGTCACGGCTGGCAGGCCGACCGTCTGACAGTGTACTTGGCTGTGGCTGAAATTGATTTGGCAACTGGCAGCCGCACCGGCAACAACAAGAACAACAGCAGCAGCTTCCTAACAGGCTGGGACCTGGTGAAGTAAATAAGTGTGTGAGAGGTTCAGGCATGAGGAAAAGAACCACACACACAGGTCTGTGCCAAACGCCTGGACAGAAGAGCTTCCAGGGTTAGAACGTTTCCTGGATGTTTGACTTGATGGTGAAGGAGACGAATAACCCTCCCCTCCACGCCTCGTACCCTCTACAGACACAGTTTCTGCAGACTGGATAGATTCTGTGCCAGAGTATTTTTAACCCCGCTGGAGTCGCAGCCAGAAGAGGATGATGACCGCCCGTCTGTCCGTCCGAGTTCTCTTTTTATTCTGTCTCCAGTCAAAGGGGAGAAGACACAACAGCATGGACATAAAAACAGCTTGAAGAAGAAGAAAGTGACCTGTTTCCCACAGGATCAGTACAAAAACAATTATCAAAAGTACAGAAAAGTAAATAAATAAATCAATGGATGACAAAATCTACAACCTGGAGAGACAAACAGACAAATGGAGGATGTGAGTGTGTTGTGTGGGTGGAGCATGGCAGGTCAGAACAGGTATATTACTCCAAATGTCTACTCAAAGTTTACTCAAAGCTGGTTTTCCTCTGCAGTCCTTCAAGGACAGACAGAGCAAACAAGACAGGACGTAGGAGACAAATGACACTTTGGCCAGACTGAAACACCTCATCAGTTACTGGATTCATTGTTTCCAGAGGACCAATTATTCTGACTTTCATGGTGGTCTGACCTCCTGTGGCGCCACCAGCTGGTCACAGTTTTCACTCGTCCTGTAAAATATCTGAACTCTGATAGATTTAACGTTCAGTGAAGAGGTTGATGTGGGCTGATGGAGTCACATGGTGCTCGGTTCATGTCGGGAGGCGCAGGGTGAGGGCGGCCGGTGAGGCGTTCGCTCGGTGCGTGTAGTTCGAGGCTTTGAAGCGGACTCTGCCTGCAGTCTCTGCTCTGCACAGCTGAAGCTAAATGTTTCATCGTCAGCATCTGTTTCAGAGCAAACACAAACCCTCCGAGGGCCGAGCAACAGTTTGATTCTGGTTTGTTTCAGCAGCAGAGCTCAGCGTGACACCGACTCGCCTTCAAGGTCTATTTGAAGTTCTTTGAAATTCCCCGGTGTTTGATGTCCATCTTTTTTTAAAGCGTTCTCTCTGTTAGCCTGCTCGGAATTTAAAGATTGAACTTGACGTTGTGCAGCCTGCAAAAGAAAACCCCAATCAAGCCCTTCGTTTGTTTCTGTCCTCCTCTTCCTTCTGCTTTTCTTTCATCCGTCACTCGTCGGGGAGTTTCTTCCCACTGTGATCTTAAACAGTTCTTATTTCTGCATCTCACGACTCCGGCTTTTTCAACAAGGTGTGAACGTACGTCACACGAGACCAATGAAAGGCCTAACTCCTTTTTCTCTCCCTTCCTGTCAGGACTTCCCTCTGCTTCGGCTGGACGACGTGGTGGACGATCAGTCCAACATCGTGGGCTTCTCCATGCTGAACAGCAGCCACTCCTTCTACCTGGAGTTCATCAGGAGCCTGAACCTGTCGTGGAGGGAAGGCTGCGACGTCAGCCCGTACCCGGGACCGGCGGTGAGAGAGCACACATTAACATCTTATTCTAACCGAGAGTTTTCCTTCAATAACCTCCTAATTACGACTTATTCATAGTAAGTAACCCCCAGAGTAAACCATTAGGTCCTGTAAATGCTGTATAATGGCTGATAAAGAGCCTCTGTGCTGCTAATAAGCTTCTAGTTAATGGTGAGTATGTGTGACCAATCAAAATGCAGGCTGCATGTTTGGAGTTCGCAGTCTCTAAACCCAACCTGGACAGCCCCGATGACGTCACTATGACATCATCAGATGAAGACATTACACAGCTGTTATCTTTTGTTATTGCGTGAACTGCAGATGGAGGGCAGGAAGTGGTTTCATAACACTCAAAATGCTGATATTTTGCACATAGAGTCACATCCATCCACATCTGTTCTGATTTTCTGTTTCTGCCTTTCTCTCATAATTTCGTCTGAACTCGCTCAATAAGAACTATCCTCCATCTTGTCCATTGCGGTTTTCACTTCCTGCCCTCCGTCTGGATTTAACGTCACATGACTGCCATTACAGACGATGCTACTCTGCTGCTGCAGCTCCTCCTCCGCCCACACCTCCTCCTCATGAGCTCAGATTCTGTGTCACTGTTCGTCAGATAAGATCGATGATGTCGAGGTCACGAGGTCACATGACGTGGTCTCAGTTACAACATCTGAGCGCTGCCGTGAAGTTCTGATCTCCAGCAGTTACTGAATATTTTAACAAAGCGAGGGAGAGGAGGGTTTGATGTTGAGGCTCCACGACTCCTCCTCGGTGTCCTCCTCCTCCTCCTCCATCACTAAAGGACCCGTCAGGACAAATCAGAGCTGAGCTGACACGAGCGGAGACAATCACACCTGAGCAGTCTGCCATGATGGGGATAATGTGATGACAATGATGTTTGTCTCAGTCACTGAAGACACCATCATCTCTGCAGAGGACGTCCCCCGGGGGCTTATTACTCATATTTATTCACTTAAGCTGCTTGAAGGAGCCGTAAACATGCTTGTTTTGATTGTAATGAATTTATTATTGTGATGATTACGGTCATTACATGATGATCAGATGAAGAGTTTCAGTCTGAAACGACTGCTGGCACCGAACGACGTGACGGAACGTCTGAAGGGTTCCTTTGTGAAAACGCTTTTCTCTCCTTTCATTTGTTATCTGAAATCACCTTTTTTAATTGAGCGCTGCAGCAAGTATCAATCGAACTGCTTTTGGTTTATTTATGTCAAGACTGGCTTTCCTCTGTTGCTTCAAAGAAACTCTTCGTTTAACCCTGAAGTTTCCCTCCAAAGGCAAAAGATTCATCAAGCAATTCAGAGGTCGTTATTGTGTCGATGGTGTTTCTCCTCAGGCTGAACTGCTGCGTTGCTGAGCTGCACAGGAGTGATGAGGAGGTGCTGGTCAGGGTGGAAACACTGGACTTTGACACCAGAGGCTGCTCTAACTTCAGAGTAACACAGCGCTTTGGTTCAGGTCGGAGAAAGATGATGGTTTTGGTGACATATTGAAAAAGTCAACGGTGTCGTGCTTCAACGTTTTCATCGTTTAACCAAGACTTCCATCTTTAATGGAGCAAAAAACTGAGAAACTTCACACAGAATCCACGTTTTTCAGTCAGTAGATTCATTTACTGTCACTTCATGACACCTTCAGTTGATCCTGGTCTGACTCCATCACAGCAGAAGCTCCAGGTCCAGCGGTGAATAATCTTGACTACAGTGTGTGAGCTGAGCATGACTTACGGCTGCTGCGTGGAAACAGCTGCAGGACCAAACTGACAGATTAGTGAGAGCTGCCAATTACTCTTCACTCTCTCCGTCTCTATCTGTCCTCCTCTATCTTTCTCTCCTCAAACTGTAATTAGTTATCATCATCCGGCCCCGAAACTATCGACTCGGACAGAGCTCCATCCATCTTTTTTATCAGCCGCGGACAGACGGCGCAGCTCTGCCTCCGTACAATTGGTCTGATTCCCTCAGAGTGTCAGTTTGATTGACAGCTGACCAAACAGACCGGAGCGTCAGACTCTGATAGGATCACCAAGCCGAACGAGCCTCACGCTGAGCGCCGCTGATAGCGGGAGCGCTATCGTTCCTCGCCTGTAGGAGCACGAACAAACACCTCTTCTGTCGTCTGTGAAGGACTCAGTGTTTGGAAGAACAATGAACGATCCAATGACCGAGAATAATCTGCAACTCTGCAGCTCCACGGAGCTTTTTAGCCTCTTTCAGCTTCTAGTTTTAGCTTCCTGTCTGATCCAGTCTCGGTGTTTCCAGCTCTGATAAACCCACCGTTCGCCACCTGCCCAGCAGCAAGCAGCAGGCCGACACAGCTCGAGACGAGTCGGTGAAGAAAGTGAACGTTCAGCAGCTGCAGACATCTCCCTCAGGAGGTGGTGGAGACCAAAAACAGAGCTGGAGGGCGAGCCGAGCACGCTGACATGAACGATGCTTCAGCGGGATGGACAAGAGCTCTGTAGCTTAGCATAGCTTGTCTGTGACGTAGACATGTGTGGCAATCAGCAGTTTGGTGGTTAATTTGTAAACGGTGGCAAAACCGCCATGTCTCATTTTCTCTTTCTGTATAACGAAGATGGACGACATAAACCAGTCTGAACTGGTTCTGTGAAACTCAAACTCACAGGAAGCTGCTGGAGCCTGTTTTCACTTCTCCTTTGAAAATCCGCTTGTATTTGTTGAATTCTTGGTGTCGTCGTGTCTTCCAGCTGTCGTCGGCCCTGATGTTCGACGCCGTTCATGTGGTGGTGAGCGCCGTGCGGGAGCTGAACCGCAGTCAGGAGATCGGAGTGAAACCGCTGAGCTGCACCTCCCCGCTCATCTGGCAGCACGGAACCAGCCTGATGAACTACCTGCGCATGGTGAACACACACACACACACACACGCACACACACACACACACACACACACACACACACACACACACTCTCACACACACACACACACACACACACACACACACACTCTCACACACTCTTGCTGGCTGTCGTCCCCATGGACAGACACAGTTAGATGTGTGGTGACTCAGCCTTATTTTCCCCATAGACCTCCACTTTAAAGTGGTGAACTCTCTCCATCCTCTGTGATCGACTGAGTCTTTCCAGGATGCCCCTTTGATACCCAACCATGATCCTCTCACCTGTGACCAATGAGCTTGTTTACCTGTGGAATGTTCCAAGCAGGTGTTTTTGGAGCGTTCCACATCTTTCAGTCTGTGAAACGTGTTGCTGCATCAGATTCTCAATAAGCAGTTTTTATGTGTGTTTTAAGCAGCAGGTCGGCTCTGGACAGGCAGCTTTCACTGGAATGAATGAATGAATGAATGAATGGATGGATGGATGGATGGATGGATGGATGGATGAACGCCACCATCCTGTCCAGAGACACAGACTTAAACTGTTGCTCTTCCTCGTGTTCTTCTGCTCTGATGGAAGAACTGAATCTCACCACGAGTGTTTCCATCTGTCAGAAACAAAGGTCGAAGTCGGGGTTGGTTTCTTTTAACCGCCGTGACGTCCCTCTGTGACTCAAACCAAGTGGTTAATGTGACCGAACAGACCTCATCCATCCGGGTCCTGTCCATGCTTTTTGTCTCAGAGGACAAACAGTGTTGTCCTCTGAGATGTGTTGATTCCTAATGAAGTCCCACTCGGTGTGTTTTGGACTTTAGTTTGGGAAACTTGGCCGAGCTGAAGCTGAGAGAGAGAAAAGACCATTTTATCGTCTCCTCTCACATCTTTTCCTCTCTGCTTCTGTCCCTCATTTCCATGTTTATTTAATTTATTCTCGTCCTCCTCTTTCTCTCTTTCTGTCTGTCTGCCACTTCTTATTTCTTCCGTCCTCCCTCCCTCCCTCCCTCCATCCCTCCCTCCATATTGTTTTTGTTGCTCTCAGTGCATCAATTCATCATCTCTACACTGTTTCTGGCAGCAACCAGAGGCCTCCCTCTCTCTTTCTCTCTCTCCTGCTGTCTCTCTCACCACAGAGTTTTTGGGATGTAATTCATCTTGAGTCATGCAGACACACACACACACACACACACACGTCCATACTGTGCATGCACTCAGTTGCACATTGCTCTCATAAAGTCAGGCACAGAATGCACACTTGACTGCACATGTTTCACACAGGCCTCACACTCATTTGCACAACCCTGCGAACACACAAACACACACACACACACACACACACGTCCGTCACTGATCTGATGAACTGTCTTTCCGTCTTCTCTTCCCACTGCCGATCTTATTTCATCTGTTTCTCCTCTTCAGCACTTCGATCAATAATCGTCTCTTTTTGTGTCACGTTAAGCTGCAGCCGGTTCAAAGCTTCTCATTCAGCTTCTGCAAACCTCCTCATTTTATTATTTGTCGACCGTGTAAATGAACGTTGGTGTGAGAGTTCACCAAATATGAACTGTGCATGAAATATTAGTGCACATTCATTCTGCCCTGTGAGCCGAGAACAGCGTGGACTCGCTGTCTCATCAGCTTCAGCGTCGGTGAACTTCGCTTTGCACATTTGTGCCGTTGATCAGAAACAAGTTGTTTTGAAAGTGTTTGGAGGGACGGAAAGCCGTAGAGTCCAAACTGGACGGAGCTGTTGTAGCTCATTGAGTTGGTGTGATTATCCAGGTTCACGAAGGGACGAGCGGCTCAACAACAGAAACATGTTTTGAGACGGTTTTGTGATTCGATGCTACAGATACTGAGTGAACCTGTTACCCTGTTAGCGACAGAGCTAATGATGTTGATAATTAGCTGCTAGCTTGTGTTTTTTTGTCTCCTTTTAATACCTCGTTATTGAATGAAATGAACAATCCTGGACATGTTGTGTGCTGCTAGCATCTCCCTTGTAGCTAACTGCTGGCCTCGCTGGCTGGGCCTCTCAGCTAACATCACGCTCTGGTGTCTCTTTCCTTCTGTTCGTCTCTTCAGGTGGAGTACGATGGTCTGACGGGTCACATTGAGTTCAACAGCAAAGGCCAGAGGACCAATTACACCCTGAAGATCCTGGAGAAACACCCCGCGGGCCATAAAGAGGTCAGAGGTCAAATGGGGTCCAGTGGGAGGCTGACAGGTCCGAGGTTAATTTAGCGTTCATTTAAATTCGTTTGTCGTTCTAATTGTTTTTACCGGATTGAAGTCGGACATCAGGAGCAACTTCCTGTAAACTGTGAGCACGTATCTGGAGGAGAACACGCCGCGGCGCACAGAGATGCTAAAAAGGTTTTTTTTTTTTTTTTTTTCAGGGAAAGTCAACTCCATCTTCTTCTTAATGTTCAGGTTTGCAGCTGCGGCTTCAGCATCAGCAGTTCCCTCAATCGTCAATACAGTCAATACAAGCAGACTCTGTCCGTGTGGGTCGAGTGCTGCTTTATGACATCAGATGAGCATTAAAAGGTCAGAGGTCAAGTGAGGTCGCCTCAGGGTCAAACAAGCTCACGGGACCGAGTTAAGTGCGCTGTAAAAAGTGATGCTATTCCCCCATGATTTCTATGACGACATTAACAAGCAGGTCCTCTTCATTCCGTCCAGCACAGACTTTATATTTCTGTCCTGGAGGTTTTCTCTGGCGCCACCCTCTGGCCACCACGTCTACAACCCAGGAAGTCACCGCGATACTCAAACTCATAACCACCCAAAGCACTGTTTTTATTCTCACACGTTCAAAATGAGTTAAACATGATAGTTATTGAACTTAAGGTTCATCGTACAGAACAAACAAAGGTTTCAGCCTGTTTCCAGACTTCATGCTAAGCTAAGCTAACTAGCGGTTTGCTGCAGCTTCACATTAACTAGTTTGCAGTCACAGCGGAGAGAAGTTGTGTTTTTGGGGTAAAGAAGGAAGCAAACAGGCAGACGAACAACGCAACGGAGGAAGAGTGGCCCCTGCTCTTCATCATCGCCCCCCCGGCTGACAGCAGTGTCCTAACAGCTAATAAACACACAAACAAAAGGCCAGCTGAGGCCACGGGGTCAGGGGAGGTGATGGGCTGCTCTCAGGTCAGCAGATGGTCGTTCGTGTGCCACAGTACGTATTTATGACCCTGGTTAACCTGCAGGAGGAGCCGCAGGAGCCGGTTCCTCCTCCATTGATTTCAGCATCGATTGTGTGGCTGGCCGTCTCTCTGCTTCTCATAACACACTGTTTGGACTTTTGTCTCTTGACCTTTGTCCTCGCCTCCTGCTCTCTGTCTTTCATTTCAGTTTGTGTTTTTATTTCTCCTGCTTCTCTTCATCCTCCGCCTCCATCTTTGTTTCTAACCATTCAGGACGTTTGAGATCACACAGTGCGGACACGTTAGCTCTGTCCAAACGCAGGCTCTGAAGACCTGGAGGTCTTTAGGTCCAGCTGCGGTTCTGTCCTGTGAAGCCAGAATTTGTCTTTTCCTCGTCAGCTCTGATTCGTGTGTTTCCTGTCGCTGCTTCTGCTTTGGTCTCCACAGTTTCCACAGTTCTCTGCCCACTTGTCTGTGAACCTCGTGTCAGTTGTGGAGCAGAAAATAATCCATCAGAGGAGGATTATTTAAAGTTAGACGCTCCAACACAAACTATTCAGCTCCGGTAGCTTCTGTTCTGTTGCCTCTGCTCTGGACTCAAAGGTCGACGCTGTCACGACTGTTTGTGATTGGTCCACGGCGTGAATGTTCCGGTTCATCAGGGTTAAAGTCGAGTCAGAAAACTTGCTCAGATTTAATTTGCGCCTCCGTTTGCAGAAGACTTTTGTCAGAGTCTTTGAGAAGCTGCTGTGACTCGGCCTGCAGAGGTTTTCAGCTCACGCAGGTCGAGTCCTCCAGACGTTGTGTTCCTGGATCACAGAGAGATCTTTAAAATAGAACCGGCCCTTTCAGTCACTCTCCCTTCATCTTAACCTCCTCTAACTCCTCTTCGTCCTGCTCTTCTTCTGGGTGGACAGATTGGTATCTGGTACTCCAACAACACACTGGCCATGAACTCCACTTCCCTGGACCTCAACGCCTCGGAGACGCTGGCGAACAAGACGCTAATCGTCACCACAATACTGGTAAGACATCTCATATATGTACCCGATGTCTCATGAAGTATCTCAGGCTGGGCTTCCTCCTTCTCCAATCAGCTGCTGTATGATGTCACTTCCCCTCTGACAGGAAAACCCCTACGTGATGCGAAAAACCAACTACCAGGACTTTCAGGGTAACGACCAGTACGAGGGTTTCTGTGTGGACATGCTGCGGGAACTGGCGGACATCTTGAAGTTCTCCTTCAAGATCAAGCTGGTGGACGACGGGCTGTACGGCGCCCCGGAGCCCAACGGCAGCTGGACCGGCATGGTGGGCGAGCTGATCAACAGGGTGAGTGCAGGACGAGGACGGAGACACGATTACAGTTCTTCTGTTTTCACTTTGTTTCCGTAAAGGTCTGAATCACATTCATGTCAACAAACTCAGAGACTCCTTATTGACGAGTTCTGCTGTTCAATGCAGACTCAATTAAATAAAGAAACACGAGTAATCTCAATGAACCGTTCACTTTGACGGACCTGCAGATCAGACTGAGCTGAATCGAGCTGAAAAACCTGCTGAGGGAAAGCTGAAAGCCGACGCCTGATTTAAGAGAAGGCTGAAAAATAAAGAGGTCCCTCACATTTTGAAGTGTTCCAGAGGAGCGTAAACACACGTCTGAGACCTTAAACAGCACAAAGCGTCCTCACTTTCACAGAAAAGACAAGCAGAGCGCGCACACACACACACACACACACACACACACACGCTTGCCGACACTTCCCCTTATCGTCTTTACTTTCTC
>NC_135090.1:23207500-23217500 GCF_051107435.1 Chaetodon auriga | reverse complement strand
TTGGAGACGAGAGGAGATATGAGTCAGTCGGGGGGAGGCGACAGGAGGTGCTGCTTGAAAAATATGAGTTTCTCAGCCTCTCGGGGAGGATGGCCGGCTCTGCCTCCATGACTGGAATTTGAAGCGTGGATTCATTCGTCTGCACTTCCTGCGAGAGAGAGCGAGGCCTGATCAGGTGTGAACACGCCGGGCCGGCCCGCGGGCTGCTGACGTGTCCACGTGTGTCCTGTCGACGCCAGCGTCACGTCTTTCTGCTTCCATGAGAGAAAGAGTAGAGATGTGTGACTGGGGCAGTTTGGAAAGCCCTCCTGTGTGTAAGAAGTCGTAAAGGTGATCGACAATAACAAGAATAAACACCTGAGAATATGATGAAATCCAAAACAGTAAGTCTGCAAGACGCTTTGTGAAGCTGCTCTCTGAATCTCTTCATCCCCAGAGTCACGGTGCCTCCACCTTCATAGATTCATGTGTTTTCTTGTCACACGGGAGTCTTTCCCATCACCGCCGTCCGTCCCTGCTGATGTGACTGTGTCTCAGGTCTTTGGTCCGAGTCCAGGTCTCATAATCCGCAGTCGGGGACCGGAGCAGCTGTGTCTGCTCTCAGTGCTTCAGCGGGAGCCGTGCGAGCGCCGTGGACGGCAGTCTTTGCTAATAAACGTTAATAAAACATTTATTTATCTGTGATCGTCGTTAAAGCATAATGACGCGTGTCCTCTGAGGACGGACGGACGGATGATGAGCTGCAGTGTCTCCGCCTGCGGATACTCTACATCTGCAGCTCATCAGTATTCACCTCCACCATCTGTCCTCCATGTTTGATCCAGTCCACTGTTAGCGCCTCAGTGTATTGACTCAGTGATCAGTCAGCTGTTTAATGTGTGGACAGCCAAGGCGTCCTCGCACGGCGGCGTCCCGCCTTCATTCTCTTAAGTGTTTATGGAAGGATTAAGTTGACCGAGAGCGCGCTTTTACTCACGCTAACGGCCTGCGGCGCCGATTTACGCCGTCACGCTGCAGAGCTGACGAGCAGTCGGAGATCTTTTGTCCCCATTAGGAGGAGAACTTCCTGGACCAGTTTGAACTGGGACGTTTGAACCGTGAAGACATAAATTCAGTCCACTAAACAACAGGCTGCTGTTATCGAGCGCAGTGCTGGTGACCATTATACACAGTACATAGACTGGCTAACAGGCCAGATGATGGCGGTGTGCGCGCACACACACACACACACACACACACACACACACACACACAGGACCATGGTCTAAATGAACCTGCAGGGGGCTTCCTGACCCCCTTGTTCCTCGTGTTAGTTGATATTGTGCTTTAGTTTTGCATATTTTAAAACACAGACACATCTAATCTGTTTGGCCTGTGGAGGAAGAAGTACTCAGATATTGTACTGAAGTGCAGTGTACAAATACTCTGTTACTGGACCTGCATTCAAAATCTTACTCCAGTAACAGTACAGCAGTATTAGCATCAGAATGTTTTGATCATTATTTTACCAAAAGTAAATGAACTCGTCATGCAGAACAGTACATGTGGTGTTATTGGAGATGTACTGTGTACACAGTATGTACTCGCTCCTACCAGTATGAAGAGCTTTATTCACATTGTGAACACACACACAGCATCTATCTAAATAGCTTGCGAGCACACTTAAAGATGGTAATCTTTTTAATTGCTCAAGCTGTTGACTTGTGCACACACACATTAGTGAAGTGCAGTGGTGTTCATCAGAGTTCGAGCCCCCTGGTGTCCAACAGTGAGAATTTATGTCTGCTGCTGCTCCCAATTCATTAGTGCTCAATATATTATCACCGTGCTGCTCGCTGCATCCGAGGCACAGCCGTTTAGTACAGATGCAAAGAGGTCTGACATCACCACGAGGAGCGACCGAGGGGCAGGAAGTGACATCGTTTGGAGACGCGTCTGATCTGCAGCTCAAAGTGCTTTAAAACGGAGAAGTCAGACGTGAGCTGTCGTCAGGTGTTTGGTTCAGTTTTAATATCAGATTTCTCTTCAAGCTGAGCGTCACACGCTGGACGCCAGCGGCTGCTTGGGAGCAGCGAAAACACCTGAGACATTAAGAAGCTGGCAGCGATGGAGGTTCGCTGGACGTGTCTGCTGTCACCTGCCCGCCAGCCTTCAGCCTCGGCCTCACCGCGTTTCGATGAGCCAAGATGGACCCAAAGCAGAAACCGTTGATCGCCTCCATCACAGCTCCAGTCGTCTGCTTTAATTGGGTCCAATCTGGGAATTCCTCGGACGCTGTCGCTGCCAGTTCCTCTTTCCAGGAGATGGAGGGTGGGGAGGCATCACACCAGCAGGGAGGGAAGCCATGAACGGGTGGAGAGCTTCAGCTGACCACCACTGACGTTTGCAGCGTGCTGGTTTTTCAGGACTTAAACTGTGTTGAACTTGATGTTTTCCCACTTTAGTTTAAAGGTCACATGGCTTGTTTTGTCCTCATCATTGAAATCCGGTTTCAGATGTTTGAAGCTCCGTCGTTGAACTTCAACGTTTGACATGCTCAGAGACACGTGGACGGACGGACTCTGTTTGTGTGTTTTCAGGGTCGTAAACCGGGTTACTTCTCCTTCCTGGATCCGTTCTCCCCGGCTGTCTGGCTCTTCATGCTGCTGGCCTACCTCGCCGTCAGCTGCGTCCTCTTCCTTGCCGCCAGGTAACACACCTGCCTGTGTGTGTATGCGTGTGTGTGTCTGCATCTTTGTGTTTGTTGCCTCTCTGACTGTTTGATCCTCCGTGGAGCATCAAGTCAAACACGAGCTGCGTCGTGTCCTTCGTTGGCTCGCTTCGTCTCTGCTGAAGGCTGCTCTGATTGGTCTGCTCTGTCTTTTCAAGGCTCAGCCCCTACGAGTGGTACAACCCTCACCCGTGCCTGCGGGAGCGGCGGGACGTCCTGGAGAACCAGTACACGCTGGGCAACAGCCTGTGGTTCCCAGTGGGCGGCTTCATGCAGCAGGGCTCAGAGATCATGCCCCGAGCTCTGTCCACCCGCTGCGTCAGCGGCGTCTGGTACGTACTGGTCAGGTGCATCCTTCCCTCCTTCCTTCCTTCCTTCCTTCCTTCCTTCCTTCCTTCCTTCCTACCTTCCTCAGCATCATGACCCTGCAGGTGGGCGGATGACGAGCTGGATCCCATGTGAAACTGATGAAGTCATTTCTTCCTCCTCTGTTGTTTCTCACAGCAGCTTATGAACGTCGGCCGCGTTGCTTTTTGTTTTTTTCTCTTTTTTTGTAAGACTTTATTTTTACAGATTTGTTATTTCCTAAAAGGTTCTTGCAAATGAATGTATAACTGTGTAGAAATGATAAGAAAAATATGGAGTAAATGTTCATTGATCTCTATTTCTTCTATAATAGGAACCATAGTTCAGAGTTCTGCCTCAGAAACTTCTCAGGAGATGATAAAGTGATTACAGGCCTTAAATAAAGTTTTATTCTTCTTGTGTTCAAACTGTTTTCTGTCTTTTTGCTGTATTTCAGTCGATTGTCTGGTTGACAGTTCAGCTTTCCTCCATATTTTTTTGCGACCACAGTTCAGTTGTCACTCGGCCATCAGTTCTCTGGGAAGCTGCTCGGCGTCAGCGGCCGCTGAATCACTGCAGTTAAAAACCAACAGACTCGTGTTCGTCACCTCGTCTGAAGAAGAATACTCCAACCAAACCTCCGTCCTCCTGCTGCTTTTGGAGACTGAAATTGCAATTACTCTCCAGATTTGTCCCCCCTCTCCTCCCTCATTCCCAGTAGCTGCTGTCAGACAGATGGTGGAGTGATACTGGAGCGACTGGTGGAGCAGTCGCCATCTTTCCTCTGACAGCCTCTCTGAAAACTCCTGATGACTGTGGCACAGACTGCTGATTCGTGCCCGTCGCTCTGGCTCGCTCCCTGACAGGCTGGTCGCACTGAAGAGCTCCAAACTCCAGAAAAACTGCTTTATTGTCAGACCAGCATGTTCGATCGCGTAGCCTTTGTCAGTGTCCTCATGCTGCATTAGTACTGGAATAAAACGACCAATAAAAACATTTAAAAAAACTCATGCACATACATACCAGCCAAAGGCAGCCGCGCACAGATGGAGGTACACAGAAAATAGTCACATTTTTCTTTTCAAACAATTGAAATTAAATTTGAGTTTTAACGAGCAGCTTCTCTTTTAATTGGCTGCATGTACAGGAAGAGGTTGAAGTGCAAAAGATCAACAGAAACGAGACAACAGACCCAAACGGGCTGTCTCAGTGTTGTCTCAGAGTTTTGGATGGAAATATAGTAGAAGTTCGTCTGTGTGTTTCTGACAGTAACATCAACGTGCAGCGTTGAGGATGAAGGTCTCGTGGATCTCATGAGCTCTGCAGTCGTTCAGAGCTGCACCTGCATCACAGGTGTCCAGCTCGTTAATCCCCTGAGTGTTTTGGGCACCTGTCATATTAAATGAGGATTTCAGGTGTAGAATTTCTCACTCTCCTCGCCTCTGTCTGATCTCACCCTCCTCCCTCCGTCGTGTCCTCCTCCATCTCTCTCTCCTCTCATGCTCATCACTTCCGTCTCATTTGCTCTGCGGTGGAGGCGTCCTGCTCCTCGCTGCTGCAGCCAGAGTTCATGTTTAGGTTGATGGTTTTTACCTGAAACTCCTGACGTGTCCCGCAGAGCTCTCCATCTGTCTACCTCCGGCTCTCCTCTCGCAGCTCCTAATGAAAGCAGGGAGGAAGAGGAGCAAGGGCTTCAGATTGAGGTTAAAGCTCCTCTTCTGCTCTCGTCCTCTCAGGTGGGCCTTCACCCTCATCATCATCTCGTCCTACACGGCCAACCTGGCGGCGTTCCTGACCGTCCAGAGGATGGAGGTTCCCATCGAGTCTCCGGACGATCTGGCCGACCAAACCAACATCCAGTACGGGACCATCCACGGGGGGTCCACCATGACCTTCTTCATGGTGAGGCCCATTTTTAACAAACTGCTTTTGTGGTTCTGAATTCATCGGTTGGTTAAGAAAGAATTAAATGATTTATGAAGCTGAACACAGGATCTGCAGCTTTGATAATAAAAAAGAGAAAATACTATCTTTCATCTCTGCAGCAGTTAATAAATAAAGTGCCTTTAAAAAGTAAAACTAAATAAACGAACGTTTTAAAGAAAGTTGTATAAACCTGAGTTTTTATGGTCTTGTTCATTAAAGCACGGATCAGGGTGACACATCAGAGACGTAAACCTGGAAGTGAAATGTTTAATTTAGATCAGGTTTATGAAAAACTTATCTGTCACCACCTCACCTCCACCCGTCTCGCAGAACTCGCGGTACCAGACGTACCAGCGGATGTGGAACTACATGTACTCCAAGCAGCCCAGCGTGTTCGTGAAGAGCACCGAGGAAGGCATCGCCCGAGTCCTCAACTCCAAGTACGCCTTCCTGATGGAGAGCACCATGAACGAGTACTACCGCAGCCTCAACTGCAACCTGACGCAGATCGGAGGACTGCTGGACACCAAAGGATACGGCATCGGCATGCCTCTGGGTGAGTGCGCCGCGAGCCGCGTCACCACAACCAAAACGTGTTCTGCAGCGTCTAACAATGATTGATTTGAACAAAAAACAATAAAAGCAACAGTTCGGAGCAGAAACTTCCTGCACACAAACAAAAAACAATCTATTCATTAATGAGCTTTTGGACAGAGGCAGGCTTGGTGCTAAGCTTGATGCTAAGCTTGATGCTAAGCTAAACACGTCAAGCTTTTCCCTCGAGTCTTGAAGGCTGACGGTCATGTAGATTGGTCCATCAGAGTCAAACACGTGGTTGATATTTAAAATGACCAGTCACGTTTCAGAAACAGAGAAGAGCCCGGGCTGCCTCCTGTGAACGTGTCTCTGTGTTCGGTCTGCTGTCACATCACATATCGGTTGTTTTACTGTATCTCAAGACCTTTCGCCCGCCGCCGTGCGTCTCGGCTCCGTTTCAGCTGCTAACCAGGTCGGATTCTTTGTGCAGCTGCTGTTCTTGGCAAATTAAATCCATCCTGACTCCAATTTGGCTTGGCTGTGCTTCTACCAGTGTCTGGCCTCGCCTCGTCGTCTGCCTCACACTTGTTTCTGGTGATGAGTGTTAGTGCATAGATTAGCATAGTTAATGGAGGAGGGAGGAACAGATGTGGAGAGAGGAGAGGGAACAGCGGGTCGGCGGAGGCAGAAGGAGAGACGAGGGGTTTTTGGGAGGCCGGCCTGTCAGTCAACCTGCCTGTTCAGTGATGAAAATAAAAGCAATCACCCGGGGGCTCCTGTAGTCGTGGGGTCCCAGGCTAACCGTGCTGACTGACAGTGAGCGATTAGCATCAGCCACGAAACGAGAACTTGCAGCTGCTTTAAAGCCAAAGTCGTTTGGTGACGTCTTCTGGGAGTCAGACGTTTCCAACCGAAAAATGAACAGAAGCTGTTTTCAACCGTGACCTCGTCACTCCCTGATGTGGCTCTCCCTGCAGCCGCGATGACGAAGGCGTAATTTTACCGACTTATTTTTCAACATCAGATCTCTGTCGGCACTAACGATCCTCGTGTCTGTCGTAACGTGGACGATGTATTCAGATCATTTCAGTGAGTACAAGCAGTACTACTGCAGTTTAAAGACACCCTACCACAAGTAAAAGTCCCTTAAAAGTATGTAATACTACATAAAAGCGTTGTTAGCAAATGTACACAGTTCACGGCGTGCATTGTCAAAAAGTGGAGCTCATTTCTCAAATGTTTCCTTCACCTCTGGAAACTTTCCAAAGAAAACTTTCTATCAAGAATGAAAAGAAAAGGAAGTCAAGAGGTGACAAATCAGTCAGTCTGTGTCTGTAAAACATCCTGTCAAACGCCGATCTGGAACAGCCGGACGCTTCCTGCTGCGCGTCGCTTTGTGAAAGTGGCCTTTCAGTGGATTAAGAAGGAGGACGGGTGGAGGAGAGGCGGAGGTGAAGTGAGGACGAGAGCTTCATTTACAGCAACAGTGGACAAAACGTTCACGCCAAACAGGACACGCCCAGAACAGAGAAATGAACCAATCTCAGCTCGCACGCTGCCAACGTGTTAGCGGTTAGCTCCCCGTCAACAGCCCTGTATACAAATACACATGAAACTATGAGAAAGAGACAAACTGAGTACAAATACACGTGAAACTATGAGAAAGAGACAAACTGAGTACAAATACACGTGAAACTATGAGAAAGACACAAAGTGAGTACAAATACACGTGAAACTATGAGAAAGAGACACTGAGTACAAATAGGCGTCATCATGGTGACAGTTTCGGCGTTTCGTGTCTCTTTCAGTCTGGGTCTCTTTGCCTTTGCTCAGGCGTCCTCCATCATTTTCCAGCCCGGCTCTGAAGCCACGCCCACGTACGACGCAATCTTCCACGGCTGCGTTTCCATGGAAACAGCAGCGGTGTGGGTTACCTGTGAGCCGGCGAAACGTCAGTCAGTGTGAACAGGAGTCAGAGGAAACGAGGCGTCGCTGTTTCATCACTGCGGTTTCCTGCAGGTTGACATGATGTTCAAAGACTTCTGGGGGATTGTTTCAAAACTCCTCTGAGCCCGTTTCTCCTGCCTCACGTCAGCGTAAACACACTTTATCCACTGAGACGTTTCCATGTCACTTACTTCTGCTGTGGCATTGGAAAGGACGCTTACTCACAGCCACTGCTCAGGAACAAGAGCTGGACTTTAAAGGCTGATCCAGCGTTGTTATTCACTGCCTGCTTCATTAAAACCTTCATCTTAATAAGACTCACGCCGCCCTCCTTCACACCACAGCTGGAGCTGGTCGATCATACAAAGCAAACTGTGCCTCCATGTTTCAGATGCACAGCAAGCACAGAGGCGTCCTGGTCCACACCGAGACTCGAACATTTACTCCATGTTTGTTTTCATGCTGAACATGTGCGACTGTAAGCGTCGTTTTGAGAGTAAGGTGGTGAATGACTCAGCTCCTCTTCCTCCTCAGGCTCTCCGTTCAGAGATGAGATCACTCTGGGGATCTTACAGCTGCAGGAGAGCAACAGGCTGGAGATCCTGAAGAGACGCTGGTGGGAGGGAGGACAGTGTCCCAAAGAGGAGGACCACCGAGCCAAAGGTGGGTGTCTCAGAACCTCATTTTGTGAATTGTATAAAGAACAGTTTTGACGTGTATGTGTTGTGTTGCAGAGAAGTTAGCATGCTAACAAGCTAGCCCCGGTCCATCACGTCTCACAGTACCATTTTTACCTCATGAAGGGACAGTCTGATGGTGTCGCTCGGGCCTGACTGATTCCCCACTTCCCCCTCACCCCTCTCCTGCGTCATGTGTTCGTCACCCCTGGACTCAGAGTACCGGTTGGACCCGCTTTTAACCACCTTGGTACAGGTTTACCTGTTGTTTGTCTCAGAAACTGTGTTCAGTCCCGGTCCAGACTGCTGAGTTCATGTCCTACTGTCTTGAGTCCAGTTCTGGGTCCCATTCTGGCACCGACTCCCTCCAGTGCTCCTCACTGCATCCCAGACCTGAAAACCTCCTCCAGACGGAGCAACGCTCCTGTTGTCCTGACCGCTAGCTGCACGGCTAAATGGACTAACAGCAGATACAGTTAGCAGCAGTTAGCGGTTGCTCTGGTGATATGCTGCTCGCAGTTGGTTTAGACTATGATTTCGACAGGTGATCACTTCCTACATTCTGCACCTTTAACAGTCTGAAGCCATGCTAGCAGCTCTGAGATGCTGCTGGGCTACATGCTGACATTGTCATGCTAACATGCTCACAGTAACAATGCTAACCTGCTGCTGATGTGCAGGTATAATGTTGATCATGTTCAGGATGTTACACGTGTCATGTGTCAGGTGTTTCCCTCTGGCTGCTGGTTCAGTCGGAGGAGTCTGGAGGGTTTGTCCTCCATCAGAGCAGCGACGTCCTGAGAGCTACGCCGTTAGCCTGGCTACTAACAGTCAATAGATGTTTTCCTAATGACTCGTCTCCAACCTGTCTTCCCATCTCTGACTTGATTTATTTTTCATTAGGTGTAAAATGAGATAAGTGACATAAGAAGAGCTTGTCCAGTGCAACAGACCCGCCTTCATTTTATCATCCATTATGTCCTGTTTTTCTGTCTCTGTCTGTCTTTTGTCTGCGTCTGCATCGATTGCGATGTCCAATACTTCTCCTCCAACGTTTCCATTATTGACCCACATACATGTTTTTTGATTTTTTTTTTTTTCTGTCTCTCGCTGTAACGAGATGAGACGACGTCTCTTCATCGACTTTCTCCCTCGAATCATGTTTTTAGCAGCCGATCATTAAGGGAATGTGAGTCCTGTCTGAGTATTGATCCACTGCTTCCCGTCATCTGTTCGAACAGCATCCCAGAGCGTCCTGTGTGTGTGTGTGTGTGTGTGTGTGTGTGTGTGTGTGTGTGTGTGTGTGTATGTGTGTGTGTGTGTGTGTGTGTGGTTTTTCTTTTCTTTTCTACATACAGCGCATTTGAAACTTCGAGGCGCTAACATTAGCATGTTTACTGATCGTACAGCGTTTCCTCTGAATTCACCTACTGCTTAGAAACAGGCTCATAAGTGAACGACGTGATAACGAGCTAACAGTTCTTCTGTTTTAGCTGAGTGAGGCCGGAGAGTACTCATTTAAAGCAGATCGGTGATGGTTTCTGCCCTCATTGTTCTGCAGGAAGGTTACAAGAAGTGTGTTTTTTCTGTGGAGTGAGCACTGCACCAGACTCTGTTTAAAAAACTGTCGTTTAAACGTGACATCGTGGCATCTTCTCAGCAACCAATCATCTGCTAACTGAGGAGGTTTGTGTGCAGTGAACACACCAGTTATAATTTGAATTTAAGGTCATTTCCTGGATTTTACTCCTGCTGTTCTTCACCACTGTTTCAGAAGGAGGAAAAATTAGAAGTCACAGGTAAACCTCCTTTAAAATGACCTTTTTTCTTTTTTTAAAGTGTGTGCGGTGGATCTAAT